>NW_009648470.1:233579-236392 GCF_000708025.1 Charadrius vociferus | reverse complement strand
CTGGAAGGGACCTATATCGACCATCTACTCCAATTGCCTGACCAATTCAGGGCTGACCAAAAGCTAAAGTATGTTATTAAAGCATTGTCCAAACACCTCTTAAACTTTGACAGGTTTGGGGCATCGACCGCCTCTATAGGAAGCCTGTTCCAGTATTTGACCACCCTCTTGGTAAAGAAATGTTTCCTAATGTCAAGTCTAAACCTCCTCTGATGCAGCTTTGATCCATTCTCACGCGTCTCATCACTGGATACCAGGGAGGAGAGATCCTCCCTCTCCACTTCCCCTCCTCAGGAAGCTGCAGAGAGCAATGAGGTCAACCCTCAGCTTCCTTTTCTCCAAGCTAGACAAACCCAGAGTCCTTAAGACTCCTCATAGGACATGGCTTCCAGCCCTTTCACCAGCTTTGTTGCCCTCCTCTGGATGCATTTGAGTACCTTAGCATCCTTCTTAAATTGTGGAGCCCAGAACTGCACACAGTACTCAAGGTGAGCCAGCACCAATGCTGAATATAGGAGGATAATCACCTCTTTTGACCAGCTGATGATACTGTGTTTGATATACCCTGGGATGCATTTTACCCTCTTGGTCGTCAGGGCACACAGCTCACTCATATTGAGCCTGCTGTCAACCAGCACCCCCAGATCCCTTTCTGCAGGGCTGCTTTCCAGCCACTCCTCTTCCAATTTATACTTGTGCCCAGCATTATTCCACCCAGGTGCAGAATCCAGCATTTTGACTTGTTAAATTTCATCCCATTAATCATTGTCCAATGCTCCAATCTATCTAGATCCCTCTGCAAGACACCTTGTCCCTCAAAAGAGTCAACAGCACCTCCCAGTTTGGTATCATCAGCAAACTTGTTAATGGTGCATTCAGCTCCTGCATTCAGATTGTTGATAAATATATTGAGCAGAACTGGCCCTAGAGCTGAACCCTGAGCTGGTGATAGATTGCCAGCCAGATGTAGCCCCATTTACTACAACCCTTTGAGCTCTCGCCTTCAGCCAGTTCTTCATCCAGCGCACCGTAAGCCCACTCATCCCACAGCTGGACAACTTGTCCAGAAGGATTCTGTGAGGGACAGTATCAAAAACCTTACTAAAATCCAGAACAGCTACATCTACTGCTTTCCCGTCATCCACTATGCGGGTGACCTTATCATAGAAGAATATCGAATTCATTGGACAGGACTTGACTTTTATAAACCCGTGTTGACTGTGCCTGATGATTGCATTGCCCTCAAAATGACTTTGAATAGCATCCAGGATGACCTTTTCCATAACTTTTACAGAAACTGAGGTTAGACTAGAAGGTCTGTGATTTCCTGGGTCTTCCCTCATGCCTTTCAGATAAACTGGAGTAAGGTTGGCTAGCTTCCAGTTAGTGAGGACCTCCTCAGATTCCCAAGACCTTTGGTAGATGACTGAGAGGGGTCCTGCTGTAACATCCACTAACACCTTCAAGACTCTGGGATGAATCCCATCAGGCCCTATGGACTTGTGAACATTCAGTTGATACAACTGATACAACTGCTTCCTTACAGTTTCAGCGTTCACAAATGGAAAATCACTGCTCTTGCAGTCATTTTCTTCTGACTTACAGGACTGGGCAACCCAAGGTCTATAACTAATATCAAAGACTGAGGCAAAAAAGAGCATTAAATGCCTCCACCTTTACTTCATCCCCATTTGTCAGGTGACCATCTTCATCAAGTATTTGTGCAATATTTTCAATACATGTCCTCTTGTTATCAGCATGCTTAAAAAATTCTTTCTTTGTTGTCTGACCCCGGCCAGTTCCAATTCTAACTGAGCTTTGGCCTTTCATTTTTTCTCCTTACATGTGTAAACCACTGCTCTCTAATCTTCTTGCAAAACCTGACCTTGCTTCCAGAGATCATATATTTTTTTTTTTTCCTCTTGAGCTCCATAAGGAGCTCCCTGTTCAGCCAAGCTTGTCTTCTGCCCTGCTGGCTTGACTTTTGACCCAATGGGATTGCCTGCTCCTGTGCTTCTAAAAGCTGAGTCTTAAAAACTCAGCAGCACTCATGGACTCCTAAGCTCACAAAAGCAGATTTCCAGGGGACACTGTTGAGTAACTCCCTGAATACCTGAAAACGTTCTCTCTTGAAATCCAGGGTAACAACTCTGCTGAGTTTTTTTCTCATTACACCAAAAATTTTAAACTCATGATCACTGGGGCCAAGACAGCCACCTACTATCACATCTCCCATGCATCCTTCTCTATTCACAATCAACAAGTCTAGGAGGACACTTTTCCTAGTTGGCTTACTGAGTCCTTGTGACAAGAAATTATTTTCAACATGCTTCATGAATTTCCTGACCTGTTCATCACACTGGTATGATATTCCCAGTCTGGGAAGTTGAAATCTTCCATAAGGACAAGGACTACTGATCCAGAGATTTCTCCTAATTGCCCACAAAATAACTCATCAGTGCCTACATCCTGGCTGGCTGATTGATAGTAGACACACATAACAATATCTGCTTTGTTTTCCATCCTCCTAATCCTCACCCAGAGGCTCTCAACCACATCGTCACTAACTGTAAGGGCTGTACAACCAAACCTCTCCCTTACATGCTGTGCAACTCCTCCACCTCGCCTGCCCTGCCTATTACTCTTGAACAGCTTGCAGCCCTCTATCCCAGCAATCCAACCATGGGACTCATTCCACCAAGTCTCATTAATACCAATGATATTGTAGCCCTAGGAGCTGACCAACACATCCAGTTCATCCTGTTTGTTTCTTACACTGCATGTGTTAACGTACAAGCATTTCAGACATGCTC
>NW_009648470.1:225155-233554 GCF_000708025.1 Charadrius vociferus | reverse complement strand
AGAGCGTAAATGTTCCCATTAGCACTGCCAGCCTCAGGCAGTGCCATGCCAACCCTTGGCTCACCTTCAGCTCTGCTGATAGCGTGCCTTTCCTCCACCGATCTTAGTTTAATACCTGCTCAGTCAGTCCTGCCAGCCTACGAACAAAGAAGCATTTCCCCCTGTCAGGACAGGTACATCCTGTCAATTCCCAGCCTAACTTCTGTCTTGAAGACTCTTCCATGATTATAAACCCCTAAATTCTGGTGAAGGCACCAGGCTTGATCCAGGTGTTGATATCCTGGGCCTGCCTCTTTCTTCCAAAGTCCTCCTCTGTTGCTGGGAGGACTGAGGAATACACTGTCTGTGCTTCTGAACCTTTTCAAATTCTTCCCAGGGCCCTGAAATCTCTTTTGACTGACCTTGGACTTCTTGTTGCAACATTGTTCATACCCATGTGAAAGAGTAGGAGTAGATAACAATCTGAAGGCTTTACTGACCTGGTGAGTTTTCTGTTAACTTCCCTCATACAGATAAAGTGCTCTGGTTCCTTTTTACTTAATTTACAATGCGGGTGAAGTAACAGCAGTACTTTATTCACTATGTTTTAAGTATGCAAACATGACATGGTATTTTATATATGTATAATCACACTATTAATATTTCTTAGTAATATTTCTTTGCTTGGAGCTATGACACTTCATACTCTATGAAGTTCTGAGGTGAAATCCCAATGTTCTTGAACTCAACTGAAAAACTATGGATTTTGCAAGGTTTAGAATGACAGTCAGTTATGTCCTGCATGAATCCAAATTACCATGATTTCAAACAATTTAGCACTCAGTTTTAAAATTTGTGTATCTTATCCAGTGTTCCAAAATACTACCTTCTGTTGCAACACTGGTCTTGTCCCCACATCTTTAAATAAGAACAGAGAACTTTATAGTAATGTTTATGTTACTTTAGGCTGCAGCTGGGGGAGGGAAGGAGGGGTGGAAATAAATTCATAACATAACTTTAAAGATGAATTAAAATGCCTAACTGCAAAAACTAGGGGTTTTGTTAGCTTGTTTCCTCCCAAAATTCAAATGAAGAAAAAGTCATAGAAGTCTGAAATACTTTCCTGTAAGTTGATGGCTGATAAGATAGAAAATCCTCTCTTTCTCAATTGTATTCAGTCTTCATGAATTTTATTCAGTCTCTATTCTTTGATCATCTGTATAGCAGTTGGGTCAAATGCGCTGCTTTTCCTTCCTTCTCCTCTCTTCCCTGGAGTCTGGAAGTTAGAATCTTTTCTTGTGAGAAAGAAATGAGTCTGAAATGATCTTTTTTAATAGGTAATGGATGAGTTTGCTAAACAAAATGGTAGACCACAAATTCCTTTTTTTACATACTTTAACAAAAACAAACAAAAAAACTGCCAATTTTTTGTGTTTGACTAATAATAAACCATCTTAGATGCTGGATTATACAAATATAATCTAAATTCTATAAAGCCGTTTGTGGACAGATCAGAGTATACCTCCATATAAATTCTACTTCTGGATTATTGATATACATCTATATCCAGAATAACCAAGTAGGATCTGAAAATTGCGATACTTTATACGTATTAATGCTCAAAGTTATTAACTGGTGAGAAGATTCCTACAAAGTTTTCCTTATTTTACCTATTTGCTGACAGTATCTATTTCAATAACATTATTGATTTCATATCACAGTTGACAAGTACATTCTTCCACCTTTTTTAACAAACAAAAATAACAGAACAGCCAGGTCAGGAGCCCCGGAAGCAAGTAACTATACTTTATCTATGATGATTGAGTGTACTCTGTTCTGGTTTAAAACACTTGGCTTCTGTTGCATGGAGTTTATGATAATTTTATGAAGTATTATGGCTCTAAAAGTGGTACATGTGCACCACTTGAAATATTCATAGAATCATAGAATCATAAAATCGTTTAGGTTGGAAAGGACCTTGAAGATTATTGAGTTCCAACCCCCCTGCCATGGGCAGGGACACCTCCCACTAGACCAGGATGCCCAAGGCCACATCCAGCCTGGCCTTGAACACCTCCAGGGATGGGGCCTCAACAACCTCTCTGGGCAACCTGTTCCAGTGCCTCACCACCCTTAAAGTGAAAAACTTCTTCCTAACATTTAATCTAAACCTGCCCTCTTCCAGTTTAAAGCCATTCCCTCTTTTCCTCTCACTACATGCCCTGGTAAAAAGTCCTTCTCCAGCTCTCCTGTAGGTCCCCTTTAGGTACTGGAAGGCCACAGTAAGCTCTCCCCGAAGCCTTCTCGTCTCCGGGCTGAACAGCCCCAGCTCTCTCAGCCTCTCCTCATAGGAGAGGTGCTCCAGCCCTCAGATCATCCTCGTGGCTCTCCTCTGGACACAGTCCAGCAGGTCCATGTCTTTCTTATGTTGAGGACTCCAGAGCTGGATGTAGTATTCAATGTTAACAGAATTTGGTTGATCAAGAACACCAAGTACTTTGTTTGTCATAACTGTAATACTTTTTGCATGGAGCTATTATAATTAAACACTATTATAACTACACTAGACCTTACGTACTAATGATTTTATTTGTGTAGTATTGTGTTGATATTGCCTTTCATTTGAAGTAATTCTTGAGAGGCTTATGTTTTAATACACAACAAACGTAAGTGAAGTTCCATGATTCCCTACCATAAGAAATAGCATTTATTCAAAAATAAGCTGACTTTAGATTGAAAAAAAATATATAATTTTATTTAGAATTATTAATTTGTAAATAGCATATACTCTCCAGCCTGACTAGGCGATCTTTTCATTGCTGAGAGCATGAAACTCAAAGAAATTAGAAGGGAACACTAGCATAAATGCCTTCAAAGAATTAAGTCAACAGCAGCAAGACCATCAACTGAGAAGAATATTTCTACTTGGTTATAATAGTTTACTCTTCTCAAGTTCATATATAGAACCAAAGTAGGATACTAACTCACTGTGTTATCTCAGGCCTACAAGAAAGTTACCATAATTTCTGCTGTTTCACAGAAAGTCTCCTTCACAGTTCAGAAAATAACCCCTAATAAAGAACTTGAAAAATCTCTGTGTTTAGCTGTCATATCTATTTCTCCTAACACTATGTCAACGGGATGCCCAAAATAATTTATACAATTTAAATGCAATGAAAGTTCAAAAATCAGACATTCCCTCTTGTTTAGCTAGATGTTAATAAACCAAGGAATAAAAGGGGACAAAGCATTTTTCATTGATTGTAAGATTTTTTCTATGCATGTGTGCAAATTATAATTAGATGGGTACAAAACTAATTCATTTAATCTGAACAAATGTCAGCAAAACCAAGACATTTATTTTTATTTTCTTTGACACAATTACTAGAGGATATTGTTTGCTGGTATATGCAAAAGTTGCTTGCAAAGGCAGAAATATTTACAGTTCAGTTAAATAGTGGATTTTTTTTCCTCCTTTGCTGTGGTGTATACATATTCATGTTATTTTCATTGGCTTTCTAGATCATAGAAAGCACAGTTTAGTCTGTCAGAGATATAAATTACTCATGTCCTAGGAAAAAAAGAAATAAAAGATATTGTTTTAAAGTTGGGTTTTTTTAACATACATTAACATTATACAGTGTTTAACATACATTAACTTTATACAGTCCAAAATGTGAGGTAATAAGACTTAATGGTTACATTCTGAATTCAAGAGAGGCTGCGTGCAGTAATAACCACTTGCCTCCAAGCACTGCTGTCTGATACATCTTTGTGGACTGATTCCTCCAGTGATTCAATGATTTTATTGTTGTGTTACAATGCTATGTTATTTGCAATAATGATATATTAACATGTGTATATTTTTTTGTTATGTAATTGTTATACCCCTCAGCTCTGGAATTTCACTACTGGCCTGTATTTTGAAGAAGCAGAATCCTTTCTTTTTTTCATATTAAACCTCTTGAGCTGAGTTATGAATTCAATATCTGGCACTTTTGAAAACCATAACACTATCAAACACTGTCTGGCTAGGCATGAAAATTTGCTTGTGTAGCTCTAGTATCCCTAACCATTAGCTAGACTTTTAACTTTGCGGCAGTGTTGCTGTAAACCCAATAGTGGATGATATATATAATAACATTTGACTTAAGGCTGTAAGGTATTGCAACTCATAGTTGAGATATTCCATTAGAAATGAAAAAATAAATAATAATTTATGACCACCTTCAAAAATAATTTAAAAATAAATGAAGAAAAACAAAGGCAGTTTATATGCCTGAAAGCTCAAAGGAAGTTTTGAGATGAGATCAGTCAAAACTGTTCTTATGTTTGTGAGTTTATCATGCCCATGCTGACATACACCACCCCATAATCAGACTTCTGTTTAGGTAGTCTTTGTGAATTTAGAAAAGAGTGAACATCTATTTCTTTATGATAGATCCAATGCACAACACTGTGCTGTCTGACAGCTTCCATTGCATCTCTTACTTTTTCTTAAAGCCACATGTGACAAAAAGCAGTCATGTAGGAAATTTTTGACAGTGTAGGAGGATTTTGATAGTGAACATCTAATATTTAAGAGTGCTGACATTCAGGATGTCCTGTGGACACTCAGAGCAAAACTTCCAGGTGATAAAAAAGGCAGTATGGATGCATGAAAAAGGAGAAAGAATGCATTAAGAGCTCTTTTCTGGCCTGGCAAAATAGAGCTATAAAGACCTCTATTATGGTAAGTTCTTGATAGATTTTTGAACACTTGAATTTTCAAATAAATAAGGAAAAAACAATTACCTCAATATAACTGCAGTAAACAAACATAGGGTTTTCACAATGTCATATTATGCAAATGCTCATAACGGTTAAGCTATTGAATAAATCTGGTAAGAAACATGAAAAATATTTAATTATTTATATGAGTTGAATGGCTTTATTGGTCAGCCTGATAGCCCTACCATGGTGAAAGGTAGTGATTAATACATTGTTGTAACAGAGAGAAAAAATAGGTTGAAAACCATTCGAGAAGACAAAAGATTTGTCCCTAAATCTGTTAAGTGATTTATAGGATATTTAGTGAAAAATGGACGTTTTGGTTTTTTTTGGTTTTGTTTTTTGTTTTTTCTTTTTCCAGATACATTTTGTTTTTTATATATCCTTGATATATTTCAGAGTTTTATATATGTGTGTGTGTGTGTGTGTGCATATATATTAATATATCAGGGTATATTTTGGTAACTGTTACATGGATCTGAACAACAACAGTGGGATTTATCCTATGTTCAACCAGTTACCTAAGTTCTCTTTATTGTCAGTGTAAAAAAAAGAGATAATGCATCTCCAAAACTAGTCTATATGCCACCCTAAAATAGATATCAAAACAGGTATGTTCACAGCTTGACTTTTTCTTACGCATGTGCCTTTGCTGACTAGAGAGAGAATTAATTTTTATATGGTTAAACTTTGTTTTGAGGAATCCTGCCTCTAGACTCTCAGCACTCAGTTTAGGGAGATACGTTGTTACTAAAACTCAGGTACCCTCGATACTGGTTACTAACTGAGGTTTTACACTTTAGTCCTAGATGTCTGAAGTTGTAGTTAAGGTTTGAAGTCTTTCTGTTTATCTCTCCCTGAAGAGAAATCCCAGGGTCATGGAAAAAGTTTGAATTTGAAAGAATCCGAACCCTAAATTCCCCAAACCCAGACTGCCGATTAACCACTGCTCTTCAAATGTACATAACTTAAAAGTAAGAAGAATGATGCTAAGAATAGGATGATAGTACCTCCTAGTGTGATGTTTGGCACAAAAAGAAGACTACTGTTTTCACTTGAAGCAGTATGTGATAAAGTAGCTAATTCTGACTGCACACCTTACCTCAGGTTTTGTATTAGATCTTCTGTTCAGAAATATGGGACTTCCAAAGTCTTCTTTTTCCCTTGCCTTGCCTTTCTTTGCCTTGTCTTTCTTTTTCTTTCCTTCCCTTCCAATGCCTTCCCTTCCTTTCCTTTTCCATTTTTCTCCCTTTCTTCTTCATCTCTTGTCCCTTGGGTCAGATGACATACAGATCCAGGTGCTCCTTTTATACCTGTGAAAATTGCTGCTAAGATTTGCTGCTTCTTCTCTCATTGGAAAAGCATGCTATCTTTAGTAATGCATAAATTATTTATATTTTAATGATAAAAAATAATATTTTTTTCTAAGTAATTGAAAAAATGCAACTATAAGGTGTTGTTTTTTTTAAAAATCAAAGTGTTTTCTGGAAAATTCTGTATATAGTCACAGTGTTTTGCAGAAACCTTTAATTTTCATAAACTGACAGCCATGTGGATAAAAATTATTAGCATGGATTTTAACTCTTTTTTCCATCATTTTTTAAAGTGAGATTAGTGTGATATGTTTTATAATCAATTTGAAATGATCACACATCATTTCTCACCAATCTGCGTGCCAATACTTTGACAGAATAACAAACTATATCCAATGTAAACAGAGTTCTAGGCAGTGATGTACCCATACTGCTATGGCATATAAAATAAAATAGAATGATCAAATTCTGCTGTGAAGACAGGAAGTACAGTTATGGAGCCACAAATAAAATGACATTATGTGACAGGCTAATTGCTAAATATCTCTTTCTAGTTATACGCGAGTAATGTTAAGAGGTGGTTGGTAGTTTCTAGCTGACATTTCCATTTCATGCTTCATATTTTGCTTTCTGCTCCATCCATACATCATTTCTAACCAAGCTATAATTTTTAAGTTATAAGTCCTTGTAGGAGAAAGAGAAGTCTGAGAAGCAAAATAGCATATTCAATGAATTATAAATAAATGAAGAATTTTCTAGAACTCAAGTTTAGACTACTGTCAGGAGTCACTTTAGGAGAAAAATCATGTGTTTCATTTTTGTACCAATACACAATGTGAAGTAACTTAAGAATTTATATGGTCCTGCACCAGTAGTGGAGGACCCACAAATACTTTCTACTCTAAATAGTGATCTTGTAAGTCACAATTACAGGTAAGGGCAGTCATCTCCTGCACTCGGTGGATCTGGTTTCCACTTAGATGCTTGAAAAATGTTTGTTTTACATGTGACAGTCAGAATGTCAGCTGTAATTCAACAATGACATTCAAAAAAACAAAAAAGATGGTGGAAGGAATATGACAAATATACAAATGCATATATAAAGCTGTATCATGAAAATACAGTGTGGTTGGCAGTTGTTTTTGGTGCTGAGAATCCTCATTCACAGGGAATAAGTACAGCTGATTTACAGGTATTTCAATTATTTCCTTTTTGAAAGTTTTCAACTAGTTTTTCAAGATAATAGAGTCCTTTACTTTGTAGTTGATTTGAGATTGATGTTTACATTTAACAATGAGATTTTTACCAAATGTATGTGTTTTTCTGTTTCATGAAACTGAACATATGACACGGTTTTTGATTATTTCTTTAGATTAAAAAAAAAATATTAAAAAAATAAATTCAATACTATGTTACTGATGACTGAGTAAAGAAAAAATAGAATTAATACTACACTATCGATGACTGAGAAGAAAACCAAATTGAATTAAATAAGTTGATCGCTTTATCCACACAGTTCTACTTAGTTTCTGTCTTCACAATGGACATTTTATTTTATGAGTCAAAAAATCATGAGTGCAACAAATAGATCTGGATCTCAAAATTCCATTTTTTAAATATAAGTTTTCAAGGAAAAAAACCCACAGAATTATACTAGTATTCTATTTATAAACATCTGTATTAGTTAAACAGATACTAAGAATCCCAGAAAACCAAAATTCATAAGAGCTTGAATATTTTTACTGCTTTGCTTCAAGAACATCACAGAATAACAGAATCACAGATTGGTCAGGGTTGGAAGGGACTTCTGGAGATCATCTAGTCCAACCCCCCCCACCAAAACAGGGTCACCTACAGCAGGTTGCACAGGACAGCGTCCAGGTGGGTTTTGAATGTCTCCAGAGTGGGAGACTCCACAACCTCTCTGGGCAGCCTGTTCCAGTGTTCCACTACCCTCAAAGTAAAGAAGTTCCTTCTCATGTTAAGATGGAACTTCCTATGTTCAAGCTTGTGCCTGTTACCCTTCATCCTATCACTGGGCACCACTGAAAAAAGACTGTTCCCATCCTCCTGACACCCTCCCTTTAAGTATTTGTAAGCATTAATAAGATCCTCCCTCAATCTTCTTTTCTCTAGACTAAAAAGACCCAAGTCCCTCAGCCTTTCCTCATATGAGAGATGTTCTAATCCCCTAATCAACTTCATAGCCCTTTGCTGGACCCTCTCCAGCAGTTCCCTGTCTTTCTTGAACTGGGGAGCCCAGAACTGGATGCAGTACTCCAGATGTGGCCTCACCAGGGCAGAGTAGAGGGGGAGGATGATCTCCGTTGACCTACT
>NW_009648470.1:139485-224927 GCF_000708025.1 Charadrius vociferus | reverse complement strand
GCCCAGTACTGACCCCTGAGGGACACCACTTGTTACTGACCTCCAACTAGACTCTGCACCACTAACCACAACCCTCTGAGCTCTATCTGTAAGCCAGTTCTCAATCCACCTCACTGTCCATTCATCTAACCCACACTTCCCAAGCTTGCCTGTGAGGATGATATGGGAGACAGTGTCGAAAGTCTTGCCAAAGTCAAGGTAGACAACATCCACTGCCCTCCCCTCATCCACCCATCTAGTCACTTCATCATAGAAGGCTATCAGATTAGTCAGACACGACTTCCCCTTAATGAATCCATGTTGACTACTTCTGATAACCTTCTCTTCATCCAGGTGCTTTGAGATGACACCCAGCACAAGCTGTTCCATCATCTTTCCAGGGATGGAGGTGAGGTTGACCAGCCTGTCGTTTCCAAGGGACTCGGTTTCACGGCTGCGGTTTGCTGTACAGCGCGGTGTCCGCGCTCCGGCCGGCATCACACTGTGTGGCAGGAGACTCCTCTCGGTGGACAGAGGGAGCGCCATGGGGTGCTAAGGAGGGGTTGGGCCGACCCCCAATGCAGACCTGGTTACATCAAACAATGTGTGCATATATAGATAATCTAAGATGCTTTTAACCATTTAGAGTAAATATATACACTTGTTTACACACCTTACCATTCATGTGTCTTAAAACCTGTATATTCCTAACATCCCTTGGCCCTGTAACAAGGTATCTTTCACCTCTAACATGAAGATAATGCCAGTGCCAAATGTGATTACTGTAAATGAACAATGGTAAGTGCTGCCATGTAACTGTACTATTTTTTCCTTTCCCTTCCCTTCCCTTCCCTTCCCTTCCCTTCCCTTCCCTTCCCTTCCCCAGATGATAGTTTCATCCATGGGTTTCTCTTCAGCATCTCTGAGTATGTGAGACTGTTTCAAACTCTGGGAGTGTTCATGGGGCAATCCCAAGCACAAACACAGGCTGGGTGGAGAATGGATTGAAAGCGGCCCTGGGGAGAATGAATTGGGGGTGTTCATTAATGAGAAGCTCAACATGAGCCAGCAATGTGCACTTGCAGTCCAGAAAGCCAGCTTTATCCCAGGCTACATCAAAAGAAGAGTGGCCAGCAGGTTTGAGGGAGGTGATTCTTCCCCTTTGCTCTGCCCTTGAGAGACCCCACCTGCAGTACTCCATCCAGCTCTGGAGCCCCCAACATAAGAAGGACATGAACTCTTCGAGCGGGTCCAGAGGAGGGAGATGATCAAAGGATTGGAGCACCTCTCCTATGAAGACGGGCTGAGAGAGTTGGAGTTGTTCAGCCTGGAGAAGAGAAGGCTCTGGGCAGACCTTATAGTGGCCTTCCAGTACCTAAAGGGGGCCTACAGGAAAGATGGAGAGGGACTATTTATCAGGGAGTGTAGCGATAGGATGAGAGGTAACAGTTTTAAACTGAAAGAGGAGTAGATTTAGATTAGATATTAGGTAGAATTTCTTTACTGTGAGGGTGGTGAGACAGTGAAACAGGTTTCCCAGAGAAGTTGTGGATGCCCCATCCCTGGAAGCATTCCAGGCCAGGTTAGATGGAACTTTGAGGAACCTGGTCTAGTGGGAGGTGTCCCTGCCCATGGCAGGGGAGTTGAAACTATCTGATCTTTAAGGTCCCTTCCAACTCTAACCATTCTATGATTCCATGATTTTATGATTCATTAGCAACACTACTCCTCATTGGTAGGTATGAGACAGGGAATGGTGAGGAAATTTTACTTCGGGCTCACATCTCATTAAGTAATTTATATTGTTCCTCAAAAATTGAAGGGTAATAAGGAGGCAGGAAAAGTGTCAAAGAACGATTAAGAGGCACTAAGCATATGTACCAATATGAGGATTTATTTCAAATAATGTTGCCCATGAAAGAGATAAAGAAGCCTGCAAACTATGGCCCAGCATTTTCGTAAGATTAATTTCTTTTTTTTTTTTTTAACCAAACCTCACTCCCATGTGTGTGATATAGCCATGGTATTAATATGACATTAATCCCCAATTTGAAATGGAAACACTGAGAAAATCTCCCTTGAGGCAATGAAAGGGAAAGAAATATTTTTTTTTTTTTCTATAGGAGAAAAAAAATAAAAGATATTTAAAGTAGAAAGATATTTAACCCGACAAATTATTATGAGAGCAGAGGTTACAAAGCCATCCTTAACTGACAGGTGAATAGTTGTGATCACTTAGTTGTTTCAAACATCTACGTTAAATACTCTTCTATGAGATTTATTTGAATTACAGAGATAAGCTGGAAGCATTGTTAAAGAAAATTAAGGACACTTGGACATGAAGTCTGGAGTATGGCTACAATAATTTGCAAGGTTACACTCTATAAAAATATAGTAGTTATTTAAATAATATTTACTTATGCTGATTTAAAACTATAGACCTAAGAAAACATAATTCTAGAAGTGCAAGCTATAAAGGATAGCTAAAATAAAAGAAACATAGTAAAGTGTCCATGATCTGTAATGTGGAACCTCTATTGATGTAAAAGTCTTTGAGAACCTTAAAAATGTATGCATTTTGATTTCTTAAATACTCTACTGAGAAAAATTTCTGAATGAGAGTCTACGTTATCATTCATCTGGCTTTATCTCATCAGTGATAAAATCTAATTCTCTGAAGGAAATGTACATTTCACAAAAGTGAAGCTGTCCAGCTCTGCAATATCAATCCTGTAGGTCTCAAAACCTTTGTGTCTAAAAATAGATGTTTACACTTAAATTTTGTGAGCAATTTTTATTTGTTTTTGTAGGGGAGGGGTGTTTTTATTTCCTTTTCATTGATAAGACTGTATTCATTATGTTATTATGTCTACTTTGTCCTTGCAGACCCAGAGATAGTTTTATGATTAATGTTTAAGAATTACTGCAGTAGTTAATCAACTGGTAATTTAACTGTTTGATGCAAACAAACCAAGCTTTTTTCTACACGGTTTATGTTCTGAGTACAAGTTTTTATCAGTAGTTTGTCAGGCACTTTGAGTTTAGGATGTTGAGAGGGAAATATCTCTTGACATGAACCAGCTTCTCCTCAGTGAAAGTTACTATTTTTAGGCTGCTTGCTATTCCAAGGAGGTTTTGGTTTTCTTTTGTGGGAAAAAAACAAAAACAAAAACCCAAACAACAAAGAAGAACAACCATCACCATCTCAACAAAACACCCCTTCTTTATCCAGATGCCTATTACAAAATATTTTTCCTCTAACTTCAAAGAAGCTTTGTGGACAGACAGGAATCCTTCATTTGGTTTTACCTAATATTATAATGTTTACTTGTATATTTTCATGAGACTATGTAGACAAAGTATACATACTATACATTTGAGTACAATAAAAAGCTTTTCCCAAGACTCAAGAAATTAAGTTTGAATAGTATTATAATACTAAATTTTTAATGTTAGAATTTTTCTTATTGTCTTTAGACTTTTTTTACCATTATGTACATCTCATCTTTCTACTGTTAAGACCTTTTATTTTAACAGATGAATTTGTTGTATCATAGTCAAGGTTTATAGGTTTTTTTTTCTCCTTATTTATATATCTTTTTTTGCTACTTAATCTTACTAAATATAGATCTCTGTCTTTGCTGGTTTGAACCTGCATTTTGTTATTATGCTTTACCAGACATCTTTTCACTGCTATGTGTGTGGGTCTGTCTTTTTCAGAACTGTTATAAAGTATTTATATAAATGTAACTCTTCCTGTGCAGTAAATTGCTTATTGTATTCTGGACAAAAAACAAATTACATTTAATGGATAACTTTAGTTCCAAATTATCATTTTATTTCTATAAATAAATTTCATCACCCATGCACAAATCCATCTATAAAATGTGTAAAATAATTTAAAAGAATTATTTCAATGGTAATAATTATTAGCTCTTATTGCTTTATTAAATCTATCAGTGATCCATTAATATATGTTTAAATTCATGCCTTTTTGTTCTTTATTTGAAAAAAAAAAAAAATAAAAATCACACGATGACTTATCCATACACACAAAATAAGAGGATCATCAACAGTTGTTGGGCAGGTAGGTAAGTTTGTTTACACTGAACTAAATAATTTATCAAGAAAGAGTTAATAAAGGCTATGAAGGCAGATGGAAAAAGGACTTATCTGCAAGCACATTCAGTGCCAGTACCTGTGAATGTGGTAAAAAAAAAAAAAAAAAAAAAAAAGTTAATCAGATGCTTCTTCTTGTACAATGTTTTTAGCACACATCAATGTGTGTCCTCACAGACTAAATCTTGCACTGCAGAAAATAAGACTGAAGAAAATATTTGGCTCATTCAATAGGCCTCATAATTCTTTATGTATATTTGATAAAATAGGAAAAAAAAAGAATTTGAATCTGAATGTGTGCATGCTGCACAAGTCCCTCATCAGCACCACAGATAGAACATACAAAACGTACAAAAGTAACCAATGCAATGCTACAATAAAAGTACATTGTTATAAAGTGTATATTTCTTGTACAGGTGTGTATTTTATTTTATTTTATTTTATTTTATTTTCTCTGAAGTCCATAAATTGTAATCAAGCACTCTAAGCCCATGCAAACATGAAAGAACAAGGAAGAGTAGCTTAGGCTGAATAGTCTAGATGTAGCTAAAAAAACCCCAGGGGTAATTATTATGAGATGTTCAAAATGTCTCTTAAAATTGCACAAAATTTCTTTTAAGAACAAGTATTTTTGTAGATCCCATGGATGTAGAAGGAGGACATGAGATGAGAGTTATATATGTTTTGGTGGGATAGGTACCTGTGTGCATGTAGGTCAACCAAAGAATTATCTGGAGATATGCCTGTTCTGAGGATTATGCTCCAAATATTCATCCTGCTCAGCATACAGGTTACAGATTCCACATTACAATAGAAACTGAGAAAAAGTCATTATTAGCCTGAGGACTAGAACTGCTACTAGATGTTAGGATCTTCTCACTTGTTTTACTAATGAAACTCTGAGTCACTTAGTAAAAAATTGAAAGTCTGACTTTTTCCTAGGGCCCTTCAGAAGCCAGATGACATGCATACATACATTCTGGGGTTAGAAAAGAAACTGAGAGATAATTTTAGAAAAGAAACTGAGATATCATTTTGATGAGATGGTAGGAAAAGGACTTGTCTACATGTGATTAAAGTATAGAAATGTATATGTTATAAATGCAGCAGCAGTAAAGTCAGAAAATCCAAATAAAGAACACCAGTGAATTTGATGGTTTGGATATTATTTTTTTTTCTTCTTCTTTATTTGTTGAAAAAGTTTTAAACCTTTTCTAAAACTCATGAGGTTCACACAGGCCCACTTCTAGAGCTTGTCCAGGTCCCTCTGGATGGCATCCCATTCCTCAGGTGTGGCAACTGCACCACTCAGTTTGGTGTTGTCTGCAAACTTGCTGCTGGTGCATTCAATCCCACTGTCTATGTCATTGATCAAGATATTGAACAGTACTGGTCCCAGTACAGACCCCTGAGGAACACCACTTCTCACCAATCTCCATCTGGACATTGAGCCATTAACTCTCTGGATGTGACCATCCAACCAATTCCTCATGCACCAAACAGTCCACCCATCAAATCCATACCTCTTCAATTAAGAGAGAAGGATTTTGTGGGAGACCTTGTCAAAGGCCTTGCACAAGTCCAGATAGACGACATCCGTAGTTCTTCCCTTGTTCACTTATGTAGTCACTCCATCACAGAAAGCCACTAGGTTGGCCAGGCAGGACTTGCCCTTGATAAAGCCATGTGGGCTGTCTCGAATCCCCTCCCTGTCTGCCATGTGCTTTAGCAGATCTTCTGGGAGGATCTGTTCCATGATCTTCCCACACACAGAGGTGAGGCTGACAGGACAGTAGTCCCCAGTGTCCTTCTTTCTACACTTTTTAAAAAGGGGTGCAATCTTTCCCTTTTTCCAGTCAGTGGGGACTTCACCTGAGTGCCATGACTTTTCAAATATCATGGAAAGTGACTGAGCAACTACGTCAGCCAGTTCCCTCAGGACTCTGTGATGCTTCTTTTCAGGTCCCATGGACTTACGTATGGTCAGGTTCCCCAGGTGGTCATGAAACTGCTCTTCTCTTACAGTGAGAGGGACTTTGCTACATCAGTCCCCGTCTTGCGATCCCTCCACTACACAACTGGGCAGCATCCCTATACTTTTCCCAGTATATCTGTCCTTGCTTCCACTGCCTGTGCATTTTCTTCTTGCCCTTTAGCTTGACCAGCAGGTCAAACTTCCTCACCTGTCCCTTCTGAACACCCTGTAGCCATCGATAGCCACGCTGCAGTCATGGGATTCATCCCACCAAGTTTCAGTAGCGGCAACTGGGTTGTAGCTTTCTAGCAGCATGGTAGCTTCCAACTCGTCCTGTTTGTTGCCCATGCTGTGTGCATTGGTGTAGTGGCACTTCAGCTGGGCTGTCAACTGTGTCACCTTCTTAGAGGAACACCCCTTAATTCCTTTGAGATATTTCAGTGGTGTTTCCCTCTTAGCTTCTATTACCTCAGGAGCCCCTGGTTCACCTCTGTAAGATTTCAAGTGTACTGCAGCGTAGTTAGCAGTCTCAGAGCTGCCCAGAGCTGCCCAGAGGTCAGGGCTGAGGGCCTTTACTAGCACCCCATCCCCCTTACTTTGGCATGTCATCCCACGGTTTTTCATAAGCAACCCTGATGTTATCTCCCTCCCCCTTCAAGCCCAGTTTAAAGCTCTGTCAATGAGCCCAGCCAGCCTGTAAGCAAAGACCCTGTTCCCCCTTTAAGAAAGATGAATCCAATCTCATGCCAGCGAGCCTGGTGCTGTGAAGGCCATCCCATTGACAAAAACCCTAAAAGTGTATCAGTGACACCAGCCACAGAGCCATGTATTAATAGTCTGGGCCCATAATTTTCTTCCAGTGTCACTGCCCACAACTGGAAGGAGAGTGGAAAAATTATCCTGTGCTCCAGATTCCCTTACCAAACATGCCAAGGCCCCGAGGTCTCTTTTGATTTCTCTCGGACTACGTTTTGCGGCTTCATTGCCACCTACAATGACAAGCAGTATCAGGTAATAGTCCAAGGGATGTACCAGGCTAGGAAGTTTCCTAATGACGTCCTTAACCTGGTCCCCAGGGAGGCAGCAGACTTCCCTAAGAGAAGGGTCTGGCCACCATATTGGACCCTCTGTTCCCCTCAGAAGGGAGTCACCTACAACTATAACCCATCTTTTCTCTCTCATGATGGTGATCATGATGTCGGGGGTAGGCCTTTCTGACCTTGGCAACACCTCTTGTGTAGGTGGACTGTCATCCACATCATCCATTGACTGGCCTTCCACATCCAGATACTCATACCTTTTGTACAGAGGTACCTGGGAAGGCAAGGTGAGCAAGGAGGGGGTTTGCCTGCCACCGCGAGCATGGGCTTGCCTGCATTCACTCCTCTCCTTTAAGCTACTGCCTTCAGCCCGTTGGAGGGAGGATACAGCATCCCCTTGATCTTGGTTGGTTGGTTGGTTGGGTTTTTTTTTGTTTGTTTTTTTTTCTGGTGGCTGTTCCTGTTTCTGTCTCAGGGAGTGCAGGGCATGGTTCCACCAGTCTGTCTCTTTCTCAGACTCTCTGATGCTCCTTAGCCTTTTTACTTCCTCTCATAGCTCTGCCACCAGGCTGTGCAGATCATCCACCTAGTCACACCTCAATAAATTGTGTGATGACCTCTGCAGCTCTCTCATAGATTTTTCCATGTGTTTGCTTTGCAATTTAACCTCATTTAGATAGCAAGTTTCCTGAAGTCACAAAATGCAGAAGTTCAGTCAATACATGAATATGACAAGATGTAAATTATCACAGAGCAAGAGAGAAGACATGTTTATATAGATGAGTGTAGGCAATCAACATTTCCTTTGCTTGTCCTATGAACTGGCTTTATACATGCCTGTGCCAATCCAGAAACTCCGCAGTACTATTGTCATAGCACTTTGTCTCAGCTAATAAACCCCTCCTCTCAGGAGGGACAGTGCTGCACTAATGCCACCACGTGGCTTCTGGGTTATGGCCAACATAAGCCCTGCCAGATTGGACTGTGGGCAGAGCAAGCTTATGTCACACTGCACCTGCCCATGCAGACACAGTGTATGCCTTCTCAATATTCATGTCTGTTTCATTCTCACTGTGTCTGTGGTGTGAGAAGCTACCACTGAAGACTTCAGAAAAAATTCACAGAGGTCTGTGGAAACTGAAAATGGATTGTTATATGAGGGTCTATATGAAAAAAAAGCATTTACTGTTTAATTTTGAAATACTTTTTTTCAAATATTCAGGCAAATTATCCAAAGATACTTCAAACTGAAAAATTAGCATCAGACAATTTCCACATACTGTCAAAATATCTCAATAGTTATAAATTGCAATAGTTTAAAATACCTCCATATACATTTCTTCTCTGACTCTTTGTATCATACTAATTAAAATTGTTTCTTCCTATTATCTATGCTCTGTTTGTCTGTTTGATTGTTTTAGTACATACTTTTTCACTTCTGCATGGTTAAGGTTAAGGTTTTTGTGTAATTTTTATACTTACATCAGAAGGTATGTCAACAGAATAAAAAGGTTCCATAAACACTTCCAAATCTTTGTACTAGGACTGAAGTCTGAGAAAGTTTTTATCCTAGGTATTCTTGAGGATAAAATCCTTTGAGATAATTTTCAGGGGCCTACAGAATTAGCCAATAAACAAAAAAATCAGAGGATTTGATGTATAAAAAAAATGTTTTGTACTTTTTTTTTCTACTTCTTTTTTTTCCAGATCCATTAGTTTCCAAGGAAACTACCCTAACTGCTGCACGTCTTTCAGCTAAATGTAATATGGGTTGCTTAAAAGTTAAAAAAGGTGTGGTTAGCAGGATTTTGAATTTGAATTACAAATTCTTCTTGTTGCTTTCATAACAAAATATTTCACAAATTCATGGAAACTTAGAAAACAGAATGTTTTTTATAAATCACTCTACCACCAGAGGGTCTTTTGATGTAATATTCTTTACCAGTTATAATCATAAAAAAGAAGAAAACTTGCTGAAATAACAGTTTATACTACTTATTGACAGACCTCTAAAACCTAAAACTGGTTGAGAGTGATTTAATTTGAGTGACAGAGTCGTCTCACACCTCATGGAATTCTTTATAAAAAATCCAAATTCTTTCTGCCAAAAATATCACCTAATACTAAACTCCAAAAAAGTTTAGAGAAAAGCCATCATAAGTTTTAAAAGTGATCTAGATAGAATCAAAGAATGAGAGAATTGTTTAGGCTGGAAAAGACCTTTAAGATCATTGAGTCCAACTGTTAACCTAGCACTTCCAAGTCCATCACTAAACCATGTCCCTGAGCACCACATCTACATGTCTTTTAAATACTCCCAGGGATGGTGACACAATTACTTCCCTGTGCAGCCTGTTCTGATGTTTGACATCCCTTTCCATGAAGAAATTTTTCCTAATATCCAATCTAAACCTCCCCTGGTGCAACTTGAGGCCATTTCCTCTTGTCCTATGGCTTGTTACTTGGGAGAAGGGACTGACACCCATCTCTCTACCACCTCCTTTCAGGTAGTTGTAGAGAGTGATCAGGTCTCCCCTGAGCCTCCTTTTCTCCAGGCTAAACAACCCCAGTTCCCTCAGCTGCTCCACATAAAACTTGTTTTCTAGACCCTTCACCAGCTTTGTTGTCCTTTGGATGCCCTCGAACACCACAACATCTTTCTTTTAGATGGACATGTAACAAATGCATATTCTACATTGCTTGTAAAAGCTTGCACTTGTTTGTCTGCTTGGGAGCATCTTTTTGAACCCTTCTCTATGCAACTTTTTTTCCTGTTAGATAAAAATCTGTCTACATCAGAGATGAGGGTGTTACTTTGATCATTTTGGAGCTGTCATGAAGATTTTCCCTTGTCAAAAATAGTTGAAGAAAAATTACCTAAATTAAAGTTTTTTTTGTGGAACAACTAAATTTATCATGGAGATTTATGTTCTCGTCATGTTTGTCTTTTGAATGGAAGAGTGTAAGTATTTCCCTTGAACAATATATTCCTAACTGTGAATCCTGAGTATCCATGTATATAATTCTCTAATAACACGTATATTCTTGTTATGAAGAAGACCCCTAAACTTCAGATATTTCAATATTTTTGTCAGTGTTTCCTATTGATAAGGGCTCATGTCCCTTTCAGACATGTTTAATCTCTTTATTGGTTAAACTTCATATGTCTGTAAAGTAAACATTCTTAATTTATGAAAAAGAGGAAGGAGAAAGAGGAACAAAGGCATGTCAGCACAAATGTGTTTAAAAAACAGGTGTTACAGCATGCAGTACAGCAAATCCTAAGTTCTTTGCAAGTTTGGACCGTTTTTTTAGTAAACTGTGGCAGGCACAAGGCTGATGCAGGACTTTGTTAGTGTATTTGTTTAGAGAAAGAACTGTCATTGATATAAAGAAAACTATATGAATTTATAATTTCATTTCATAACATGAAAGCTCATTGGGATTATAGTATCCGTGCTGGAGGACAAAGTGGAAAGTTCATGAATTTTAGATAGTATATAGACACAGGATAAAAAAAAAAACAAACCCAAAACCAGTTCAAGTATTAAGTCACAGAGGATTTAGGGCTTTGACAGGTTTTTTGTCAACGTTAGTAAATTGACTTTATCCTTCAGCAGGTAGTCAAGAAGAACTGCCTACTGCAACCTATGAAATGTTGGAACCTGATGATATAATGCCATAATCAATGTAACTAAAGAAAAACTAAGTGCAGAACAGTTGATATGAGTCAACAGAAACATACACCTATTCTTTATACAGCAGCCGATCAATTGTACCTGGTCAGAATGTAGTACAAAGCACAATAGATTTGTTTGAAATAGATTAGTCATTTTTAATTTCTTCAAATGGTTTTAAGTGGCTTGATTTTTTGGGGTCTTTTTCACCTTTACTCCAGGTTTGAATGCATTTAATTGTGTTTAGTGAAAATTCAAATACTTGAACGGATTTGTTTAGTTAGGTCTAAATGTGAGACAACAGCAGTCTAATCCATAACCCAATGAAATTTTGTGCTGAGACTCTCTCTTTTATTTTAGGATCATCTTGTTCAAAGCCTAGTTCATTTGACTATTTTACCTACCATCCTATGTGTAGGTTAGCAAGATTTTCCCAAGGATCATGCTGTATTAGGTTTCTAGTTAAAGTCATCACAGTTTCTATCAGTCTTCTTATCAAAATTTTTACCCCCCACGCCCCCAAAGAATCTAGTCTGCTAAATTTAACAATCTAGCTTAGATATTACATTAAAGCAGACAGATTTGATTTATTTTTTTTTCTTTCTTTTCTGGGGGCATTCAAAGACACCTTCTTTCTGCTGTTTGGTGAATTAGCTATATGAAGGCTACATCACTAAAATCCTAACATTAGACTGAAGTTAGGTGCTTTAACTAAGCATTCTGGGTCCTTCATAAATTACAATTGCTTACCTGCTTCTGAAAACAGAGAAAGCAATTCAAATTTTACATGAGTAGAATCTACATTTAATCTCTGTGAATGGAAATCATATGAAAATAGAGATAACAGCATAAATGATAATAATAGATAAGCTAATAAAAAAACACTGTAAATGTTAGAAAAAAAAATTAAAAAAAGAGGAAGAAAAAATATTAAATCTTTAGCTTCATCCTGATCAAGAAAAATTGAAAAAATGTAAGCATTAAAAATATAACTCAAAACTAAATTTCATAAAAACTGTACTGCTTAGATGATTCATGCCATAATGTTTTAATTTGCTAATGAACTGAGCTTCAGATGTACTTTACCCAAACCAGTTAATCTTTCTCTCCGTTACAAAATCATTAGAATGGCACCAATGTCTCTGCTGATCTTGATTTTCCATTGTAGTAATATATTGATATTTTTGAATAGTTATTGTCAGGTTCCTTAGTAAAGTCTGATTGCCTGTGACTATTTATAGTTTAAGCTATAAATAAATTACGTTTATTACTCAGTACAGAAGCAGTTGCAAAAACTCTAGCATTTTCACAGACAGCAGGCTCATTATTTAAATTTTACCCAGAGTCATATACCTTTTTGTTTTGACTGAAGTAAAATGTAAGTTAAGGAAAAAAAGATGCTGCTTGAAATTTAATTATATAGAACTAAGTTTTATGTTGATCTGTTTGTATCTGTATCTGTATTTGTGTCTTTCTATATCCATCTATCTCTATATCTCTATCTCTATCTATATATCTATCTAGTCTGCTGAAGTAACCTTCTTGTACCCATTCAAACATGCTTCAGAACACTAGTCCTTGTTTTTTTCCTAAATGGATTTTGAAAAGTGCTTATTAGTTACTTGTTTGTAGCCTCAAAGTTGGTTTTGTGTTGCCTGCAGAACTCAAAAGTTAGGCATGAAGGTCTGGAAGAGGAATTTTCAAGGCTGACTTAGGTTTCTAAGTTCACACACTACAATTTCTGAAGAGGGAAAATTAGAGGCAAATTTTGGGATCTGTAACAACTAGTGTACTGACCAGAGCTCCATATCCTGTATGAATTTTAGCATCTGTCTCAGGACTGCACATAAAGCCTCCTTTCTGAATCTAGGATTTTGAATGTGATAGTAAGTTGTATGCTTCATAGTCTGTATCAGTCTTAGATGTGGAATGAAGTTTAAGGAAGAAATATTGCCCTGTGAAACCTGTTGGAGCCAAGACACTGTACAGTAAAGCATTCAAGAAGGACAGGGAACTGCTGGAGAGGGTCCAGCAAAGGGCTATGAAGATGATTAGGGGATTGGAACATCTCTCATATGGAGAAAGGCTTAGGGACTTGGGTCTCTTTAGTCTAGAGAAAAGAAGATTGAGGGGGGATCTTATTAATACTTACAAATACTTAATGGGAGGATGCCAGGGGGATGGGAGCAGTCTTTTTTCAGTGGTGTCCAGTGATAGGACGAGGGGGAATGGGCATAAACTTGAACATAGGAAGTTCCATCTTAACATGAGAAGGAACTTCTTTACTTTGAGGGTAATGGAGCACTGGAACAGGCTGCCCAGAGAGGTGGTGGAGTCTCCCACTCTGGAGACGTTCAAATCCCGCCTGGACGCTGTCCTGTGCAACCTGTTGTAGGTGACCCTGCTCTGGCAGGGGGGATGGACTAGATGATCTCCAGAAGTCCCTTCCAACCCTGACCATTCTGTGATTCTGTGATTCAGGAGTCATGGATATTGCAAAGAAAGAAGGACTTAATGCTGTAAGAGGGTCAATAGACAGCTTTGGTTCTGATTCCTGCTTCTTTGCATTATGTCTCATTTTATTCAGTGGTTACCTAAACAGCTTACGAACTCAGTAAACCAGTCCCAACTGAATGTCCTAGGACGGGATTATGTGTTCACAGCACATAGCACTTTACACTCATAGATCAACTAGCATCTACCTGCTTCCACAACAATAAAGATTAAAATGACAATAATGATGAATGCTAAGCGTTATGCTAACATTTTTATCCCCATTCAAAGTATTGGGATATAGGTTTTCTACTAGTTTAAAAACTAAGTAAATGAATTCCATTAGTGACAGAATTTTACAAGTTCATTCCATTCTCTCTAAAAGCTCTTTTCAAAGTAGCAGTGCTGTCTCCATAAATAAGCATATTGCAAGCAACTAACAAACAACATCCCAAGATAAAATAAAAATATCTTTGCTTCAGCTGTGATGCAACTAATTCAGTGTACAGAGGGGTGTCATGGTTTTGTCTCTGATGTGTCCTAAAATGAGATTTCACTGTTACAAGCATCCTAATATGTGATTTCATTGTTGAAAAACAACTTTGTGTTCCAACTTTGTTCTGCAATAACTTCTAAGATGGCTACCAATCACCTGAGTCCTTTACTGCTTAAATTCAATCAACCCTGAATGTATTTGAGTGCATGCAGAATTACAATTCACGTATGAAATAAGAATATATATACACACCACAATAAGTTCTCTATGCCCACTAACGCTATAAAATTCATAGAACTACTTTTGAATCCTGCAGAGAGAGAAAAGACATCTTTCCTCATTATGAGGAAAGTCAAGCTTAGCTCAAATTTGACAGCACCGTTATTTATTTATTATATAAATTAGTATTATATAACATATACCTTTGCTCATAATGTCTAATAGAATAAATTCATGTGAATCAACCAGATAATGCATTCTTCAATAAGAAAAAAGACCAGGAAGAGGAAGAGAATCAATTATGTTAAAATAAGAGGGAGAGGAAATCAGAAAGAGAGAGAGACAGAGACCTTAGAATGCAATTCAATCCATCTGCCTTGGAGGTTTAGCTCCGTATGGACTGAGTCACAACATGGAAATGCCTAATTCTTATCATATATAAACTATGGAAATAATAAGTAGACTATGGAAATAATCTGATTAGGTTGAGAGAGAAGCCCAGTTTTCAGACAGCTAAACTAAGATGAGACCAAATAATTTTGGCAAGTCAATCAATAAATAATTCAACTGAATGAGGAATGAAAAAAAAAAAACCTAACAAAAAACCAAAACAGAAACCACCCACCAAACAAACAAGAAAGAGCTATAAGCTATTTAGAAGTTCCTGGAAACAAATTATCAGCAGTTCTATCTATTTTCAGTTCAACAAACTCCATTAAGCATTCCCAATGACACAACCCTCCTTCTCCTTAATATTCATATATTTTACTTGGATATCATGAACGTTAAATGTGATTGAGAATATAGTCCAGGTTGTGGAAAAGCCCAATATTTAATATTAAAACTAATTTAGAATCTTGAATTGATTTTCTATGAAGACTGGAGTGCTATGACTTTGATATTAAATTCTGTCTCTATCCGTTTAGACAGATAATTATTTATTCAATTAAGTTTGGTAATCAAAATTTAACTCTAAATATGGACGTTGAGAATGAAACAGAATACAGTTATTTTAAAACTTTGAAATTATTAAATGCTTCTAATTTGAGACAAGCAGCAAAAAGAAACAAATATACAAAGGAATTCATGTGTTACAATTGAATCTGTTATTATCCAATGTCATAATAATGATCTGAAGCTACAGTTTGATTGTTTAAGTGCTTCTGCTACTGGCAAAAATGAAAGTGAACAATTAGTAAAGCAAGCATTTGTTTGTTGAATTCCACTCTGTTAAATGTTTAATTGAATATTGCTTCCGAAATCAAGATGTTTTTATCTGTCTGAGTTGTCTTTTTGTTGGGTTGTTTATTTCTTTTTTTTTCTTTTGGAAAAAAATAGATACAAATCACCCTAAAAAAATATTTCCAATAAAGTTTCCTAGAAATGTATTTTCTTCTTTTTTTTCAGTCCTTTTGAAATACTGTATTTTGCATAAGCAAACAGTACAATTCAGTACTGATTATAAAATATTTGCCCTTGGTTTATCCCAAACCTAATTCAAAAAATTTTCTATAACTAATTTCATTCAAGTTTGACCCAGGTGTTTTAGCTACCTGGCTACCTATTGATTTCTTCTTGTGGATCAGCTTTCTATGTACTACATTCCTAAAATTAAAATGAAGAAGTAATTTTTTTTCTTTTCCTTTTCTCGTTCTTAATACTGAATTGATATAATTACTAATTTCAACAGCTTAAATAAGATTCAAAAAATGCAGAAGTCTGCTACACAGAAGAGCAAAGGAACATCATAGTGAACTCCATAATACCTCATGACTTGATAAGTATATATCAAAGTACAATAAGACATGAAGAAATAGCACCTTTGCCATTTAATGATATTTATTATTTAAAAAGATAGCTTAGATTTTTATGTATTAAGAGTACTCAAAAATAAAGTAATGAGAATTCCTCTTGTCCTCCTTCCATTATACATACTAACTCATGTGAGTGTCAGACCTATATTGTTTAGCTTGTTTTGACTGGTTAATATCAATACCGCTGTCAAGAAAAGCCCAGAAGTTTCTTCTTTCCCCAAACATTTATAATGGGAACTAAATACTGAGCATTTCATAGTCTTGTTAACTATTATAGACTCTTACAGTTGCCAGTGTTATGCTCTGAAATATATCTTTGTACTTACTGTGAAAGATTTGCTAGTGTCCTCAACTGCCAGTTTCTGCCTTGAAAAGCTGCCAAAACACTACACTTTTCATAACAATTTACTGTATTGTATTTTGTGGCATACCAATAGATTTTGCACTGTATCTTATTATAATAATTTTCCTAAGAAAAATTTCTGCCGATCTTAGACCACTTCCTTTTCTTTCCTCTGGATCATCACAATTGAAAGAAGACAGCAACGACATTTTTAATAACTTTTTTTCCTTCCTGAGGATAAGTGAGTGCATATGGGAGTTGACTTTTTACTTTCTTTCAAAATCTGCAATCTATAATTTTATGAGCATGGGATGGAACCAGGAATAAAAATAACTCCCCTTTTCAACTCCCATCAAGAACAGAAAATGGGAAATTTAATCATCTTGAACACAGTGCTAAAACAAGATGTGGTTTGATTGAGACTCCCTAGAATCTCTTTTTTATGATATATATTAGAATTAAATTTGCCTTAATTTTACAAGAGGGATATTATTTGACAAAGAAGCATGAAGCATGCTAAAATTATCCCTCTTTTGGGTCTGATCATTTTGATCACTTTTATGATGTAAACAGAAGGCTCATCTAAAATCTCACACTACTGTTAAAATTCTAGGGGAAAAAAAACGTACAAAACAGCAAAATAACAAACTTTTCACAACTTTTTTTTCCTAGTTACAAATGGTTTGAAAAAAAAAAAAAAAAGAGGTCCAAAGTATTATTCTCAAAATTCAAAATAACTAGACAAACCCCAAATATTTGTGACTTATGTAATTAATAATCAGTTTCAACAACAAGAAAAAAGCCTTCATGGAATATGTATATATGTTGAAAATATAGCTTAGTTCCAAAATGCAACTGACAGCTCCTACATAATAGATATAACTAATCCTTAAAGTAACGGTACTTGATATGGTTAGATTATACTTATAGTGTACTACACATTCTGATTTTTCTTTATTTTTTTCCTTATTAGATTTCTTTCTGCTTGGATCAGCATTATTATAGCTGCATACCTCTTTGAAATATGTAATTACATGACCTTTACATAATTATAACAGATTTTTGTTTTAGAAAAAGAAAAAAAAAAGAATTTGTGCTTTGGGGAGAAAGGGGAAGGATAGAGATGTGAACAATAAATAATTACTTTCACACCTTTTTTTTCTTTTTGTAAATCACTCCTGTTGCACAAAATCTCATAAACCACCTTTATGTTATTAAAAAAATGTTATATCAACATTATTAAGCTATTAAAGGTAAAAGGATTCCAAACTGCCTTTTTCCTTCAGCTAGTGGAATCGTGTATTGTTTCATTTTCAGCTCTTACCATTTCTACCTATGCATACTCAGATAAATCCATTTTCTTAAGAATAGGCAGAAATGCTTTCTAAGGTCTAAATATAACAAAGTTCAACCTCATTATGTAAAAGTAGCATTCACTGCTCAAACATACACCTGTACAATCGCAAGTGATGACCCCAGAATTTTGCATCACTGAGATTGTAATGATCATTTAATATCCATGGCTAGCTGTCTGTGAGTCAAGCACTGATGGCCTCCTGGGATTCATTTTAAGTGGACTGCCAGCTACCACAGCAGATGCTACTAACTGGTGATGAATGTCAAATCATTAGTATAGTTATCCTGCAGTTCTTACCATCATGAGAGAGGCTTGGGGGTTCTTTTGTTCTTAGTATTGTGCTTGTTTTTTTCTTGTGGTGCGTATTTTTATTTTTTTTTCAAACCCCAAAATGTCTTGTTAATAGTTTTGATAATTGAATACCCACCTCCTTTTCCTTAAGAAGACACCGAGAAGACTGAAGAAAAGTTTTTGCTGTTGTTGTGAGTTGGTTTTAATTTTTATAATGTACTATGTATATGGTGTAGAAAAACCTCTGGAATTAATTATTTCACATTAATGTAATGATCATATTTCTATAAAATGCCTAGATCCTCCAGCATCATTAAAAATAGATTGTAATAAAGCCCCCCAAAACATTAAGTCAAATTATTTATATAAAAAAATCAAGCAGGCAGACTTCTTTTGAAATTCTTTCCACTGCTGTGTCACAAGGGTTCTGAGAATTAGGTTTTCCAAATAAAGCATGTATCTCTTCTTTGTGCCTACAAGTTCACCTATTACAGATATGGGATTTTTTTTAACAGCTATCTACTCCATTTTGGAGCAGACATATCAGATACCCCTTCTGACCAGAAGTCTTGTAAAGACTAATAATAATAGGTTAATACCTCCTAAGGTACCTCAAGTTTTACAACTCAAAGCTTTTAACTCTAAGCATTTGTTCAGAGACCAATAGACAGCCAGAAAACAAACAAACAAACAAAAACCAGAAAACAAACAAACAAAAAACCCAAACAAAACAAACACAAACAAACCTGTATTAAAATCATACATTCCCAACAACATTACTTTTAAAGGAGTAAACTTCTATTCTATATATTAGTGTCACTCTCCATATGATTTTAAACTAAAGTCCAGTAAGAACTGAAATCTAAGAAGTCTAATTTCCAAATAAATGTTAGCCTAAGAAAGTATTCATGCCACCACACTTTCTGGGTACCCTAAAAAAGAAAGAACACAGTTTCTAGGTAGATGGAGAAAGTAAAATACTACGTTATTACCACAGTATCCCAGTCAATATACATAATGACACTTAAGAAATACCTCTGAATTAAAGGCATATATTTTTCCTATTTTTCAGATTTTTCCTATAAGCAACTCTCCCTTCCCGGTCTTAGTGGAGCAAACTGAAATCCGCCTATGACGTTAACCCACTTTAGGATATTATATAGACAACTAAGCGTTATGTGGCATGAAAGCAACACATCCCATTCTTCCACGTGGTCCCAGATATATGTTGAGCAAGCGGACAAACTACCACAAAGAAACACCCCCACATGTAATAGCTCTTCAAGAAGATTAATATCATATTGTTATATACAGAACACATTGGAAATAGCAACAGTATTGACAACAGTTAATGAATCTAAGAGCAAAAGCACCTTATTCCCATCCATTATTAAACAGATTCTTTGGTGATTATTTTTTATATCAATACTGTGAAGTTCTTAATGTAGCTGAATCAATCAGTAATGATGACTCTTACAGTACTGTTAAAAATCATTATTTTAGGAAAATAAAAGGCAACTAACAAAAGTTCAAGACTTTATTATTATTGTGAGAATTGTGTGGTTTTAAACCCAAAAATTCAGTTTGAAGCACCTTTCTTGTTATAAAATCCTAGTACAAAACCACAGAACGGCTGAAATAAGAAGGCACCCCTGGAGATCACCAAGTCCAACCCCCTTGGTCAAAGCAGGGTAAGATACAGCATGTTGTTCAGGGCTGTGTCATCAGGTTTTGAATATCTCTATCTGTGGAGACTCCATAACATCTCTGAGCAACCTATTCTGGTATTTCATCACCTTCACATGTTTAAATGGAATTTCCGGTTTTTCAGTTTGCACCCATTGCCTTTGTCTTTCCACTAAGTACCACTCAAAACTCTGATTCCATCTTCTTTAGTGCCATCCATCAGGTATTTATAAACACCAATAAGATCCCCCTAAGCCTTTTCTTCCCCAGGTTGAATAGTCCCAGCTGATAGGCTGAGGCCTATCCTTGTATGCCATATCCTCCAAAGCCTTAATCATCTTTGTTGCTTCTCATTAACTTCTTCCAGTATGTCCGTGTCTCTCTTGTACTGAGGAACCCAGAGCTACACCCAGCACTCCAGACATATCTCATCGCTGCTGAGCAGAGAGGATCGCCTCCAAGTTGGCTGTTTGCCTTCTTTGCCACAAGGGCATGTAGGTGGCTCAGGTCAACCAGTGCACCAGAAAGCCCAAGGCCTTTTCTGACAGTTCTCCAGCCAGTTAACCCCTAGTTTGCACTGGTGGATGAATTAAATGGTTTAAAGATTAAGCACTTTGCATCTTCATGTAATCAGTCTAGATAAACCCGTGCAGCTGTATAAACTGATGTACTGCATTCATAGATGGCTCCAGACTACCTGGAAAATACATATATGTTTGACAAGTCAGTTTTAGTAATATTATTTTAGATAAATAACGCTTTTTAAATTACCTTTTAGATCTGAACATTTCAAATGCTTTATTACCATGAATATTCCAATAAAGACAATAAGCATTTTTGTTCAAATTTATAAGACTGCTATGAGAATCAATAACTAAAAAGGCTATGCTTTTTTACCCAACAATGATAGTATATTCCAAAGATGAGAACTAAAACTACTCACCTGAGGGCATCTTATGAGTAAAGCATTAAAACTGTTATGGTTTGGTTTTGAGGTTTTTTGCTATTCAAAGCTAACCTTTGTTCCTCTGACGACAGCTATGTTGAATTCTATACAGCAGAAATGGAGCTTCATCTTTTACTTGAAAACATTCAAAATTTATGAAAGACCATTGTATTCTGCAGAAATTTGACTTAAAATACTACCTTTTTTTAAAATAATATTTTTTTAAAATAATATTTTTGGGTACTATCTCTCCTTTTTTTACAGCTAAACATTCTGCCAACTTCCAATCAGATATCTTCCCCACAGTTTCAGAAGAGTTCTCCTTATCCTCAAGACAGCCACCTCTCAATATAACCCCTTTAAAAGAAATTACTGTTTTTCAGAATTCAGCTCTTTATAGTTAATGCAGAACTGACTAGTTCTTTTAGCTGTTCCAGGCTAATAAAATAAATGGCATTTTACCTCTGAGGTTCACTAATACTGTTCCTACTACAGAAGAGTCTGAGAAGAGACTCTGAGAAGAGAACCATGTCTCTAAGCATGACATCTACCCATCTTTTAAATACCTTCAGGGATGGCCATTCCACCACTTCCCTGAGCAGCCTTTTCCAATGCCTGACAACCCTTTCCATGAAGAATTTTTTCCCTAATATCCAATCTAAACCTTTCCTAGTGAAACTTGAGGCCATTTCCTCTTGTCCTATTATTTATTACTAAGGAGACGAGGTCAACCCCCACCTGTCTACAACCTCCTTTCAGGTGGTTATAGAGACTGATCAGATCTGCTCTTAGCCTCCTTCTCTCCAGACTAAATAACCTCAGTTCTCACAGTCTCTTTTCATTAGACTTGTTCTCTAGACCCCTCACCAGGGGGCCTGATCAACGGTCCCTTCTTTTCTTCTTCTTTGTTTCGTGATATCATTTTCTTTTCCTGACCACTTCCCACCAGCTTGGATTGTTCTGAGAAAAGAGAGAATGAGAAAGGTCTATTATGTAACAACCAAGAGTTTAAAGAACAACATAATATGCAGTAGAATAGAGGAATAGAGTAAGTATAGAATTTCAGAAGAAAGACCAGTGGGAAAAAAAAATAGAAAAAATATTTTAATGAATTTAATTAAATAGTGAAAATTTAATATGCTTTTTTTAATCTCATTCTTCTTTTGGTCTTGACCTCATTGAAATCAATTAGAGGCTTCTTAAATCAAAAAAGAAGAAAATGTGTTATTTTCTGTCCTTTCTTTCACTGCACCATTCTGCTCTTGTTTTGATGGCTCATTCCAATCCTTCTGAAACAGTGTTTTACAATTTATGTTTTGCTTTCTTTTAGGAAAGGCAGGATGTAAGAAAAGAGGAGGAAGAAAAAAATTCAAATCAATGTTTGTTTTCTCATACAATTTTTTTAGTTCTAGGTTATAAAATAGGAGATTAATAGCAATTCCTTTTAAATACAAGGTACTTAATTGTACCCCAATACCAAAAGCTTTGCTTAGATGTATGTTTAATCAAAATATTTTTGAGGAGAAAATAAATGAAAGAATAGAATATTGATTTATATGTGATAGTTTATAGCCACATAATCATATTGCAAATCCATAACAAAGGTAAAGGAATTATTATTGGTTTTAATTGTTTAAAGAGATATTGTTAAATTCACTAGCAGTAAAAGATAGACAAGAATAGATGGTTTAGACTCCCTAGATGTTAAAATCCTTGAAAACTTTCAGTTAAGTAGGAACAGCCAGTAGTCTGTATTATTTACATCAGTTTTGCCTTTCATTAGATTTTTCTTTCAAATGTGTATTTGTTGTCCGTTTATTGATGATAGCAACAGTATTTTGCTTTATTGTATTATCTTGTTCCAGGTAAAATGTCATCTCCTTCAAAGAAGTTCAGAGTTTTTCTTTAGCAATTTAACAAAATCCTAAAAGCAGTGATCCATGACTTGTAGATCAGAAGGTGATTGATGGCTGCCTGCAGGTATAATAATGTCATTGCCTGAAATAAAAATATAATTAATCTAGTCTGAATATGAAATATAGATTGACTTCTAAAGCCTCTGAAGCGTTACATGGCTGCTATATCATCTGAAAACACTAACACTGCTAATTATTATTCACATTTTTCACAGTAAATATTTGAAGCAATTTTTAGTAGATTCCTTATTACGTTTGTTATATACTACTGTACCCATCGGTTGAATTCAGGTCCCACCAAGAGAGTCCTAATTTGTAAGTTTCTCTCTTACATCATCAACTTCTAAAAGTAGCCTCGGGAGTTATGACTTAACTGTCAGTCCACCAATAAAAGTCAATACACCAGAATAGCAGAGGCAAGTACCATATACCAGTAACAATACAGTTAAACAGTCATAAAGGTGATTTATATCAGCATTGTCATTCTCATCTTTTATGCAAATAAGCTTAGCTGTACAGTGTCTCTGTTTAGACATATTTTACTTGATATATAATCATATCTTCACGTGGTTCTACTTACACAATATTTCTAGTAAAAAAAAAACAACCAAAAAAACAAAAAACAAAAAACAGAAAAACAGAAGATTGAAGTTGCTTTAAATATAGGTATATAAGCAATAGGTATATATGGCACTTAGAAGGTAACACAAGAAAGACAGAGAAAGTTTCACAGAAGTTGAGAAAAATTGTACAAGGAAGGAGAAACATGTTAATTCATTTTTTTTTAAATTTGCCATCCACAATTCTGTATGAATTTTATCAAAGTGGAAGAATTCTGAATGGAAAATCTGCATGGAAGAAGGAAAGGAAGACAGCTTTACTACTGAAATGCATATATTAAATTAATGGACAATGTTGCAATTTTACTGGCAAACTGTGTTAAAAAGAGTTCTTGTCTCAATTCCTGCCTTTACATTTTCTGCATTTCTACAACTTTTTAACATGAACAAGAAATTTACCCCTACAACAGCATGTTCTTACAGCCTGTCTGTAATTTGATGGTGTTAGAAAAACTACTTAAATTACTTTAATCTGTTGTTCTATATTAAAAAAAAAAAAAATAACAAAAACAAACAAACAAACAAACATTATTAGTAAGCAGAGAAACTTCCTATTTAAAAAAGGGACAAATAAATTAGCATTGTGAAATAAAATTTCCATGGCTACATAGCAAAGACACTGTGAAATACTTCATCTATGGAGAACTACTGGATGTAAGTAGGAAAAAATGACAATAAAATATATACATACATATATTTTTTAGGTACATTATTAAGTATTATAATTAGTTTTGTTCTCATTATTAATGATAATGTGAAAATAGAAAACATTTTGAAGAACAACTTCAACATTTTCAAGCAGAATATGATCACTTGAAAGCTAGGTGTTTAAACAAATTTAAATACTGAAAAGTAAGAAGGAGTAATTCTAAGTTGTAGGGCAAGCTAGTCACCAGACACCTAAGCTTAGTATTCACAAGGTTATTGTGTACACACAAGGTGAATATCTAAACCCTCATTATTGGAGATCTGGGACTTTGTCCATTTGCATAAGGACTGGTGAGTAATATGATTTGAAGCACCATCCTTCATCACAGAAAACTGCTTTCTGTGATATCCACAAGGTACTGGCTAAGGCAGGACCTTGGGAGATCCACATTCTTTATCAGCATCTTTTGGTAGTTATATAAGCTGCATTGTTTCCAGCTTGTCAATTAGTTATATGTATTTACGTAGTGAATATATTCTCCTAAAAAGAGTCACTTTAAGTTCTTTTATCCATCCATTTTCTACTGCTTTTTTGGTTTTATTTACATTAATATATGCTTCTTGACAGTGGTAGTGGGATTCATCCCAACTAACAATAAATATTACTTATTAACAATATTAATTATTAATTAGACAACTGTTACAGCATGAAACCAATTCAAAAGCACTGCTCACTTGAAATAAACCTTGAGTACATCTCCTCAGCGCTGACTAAATAATCTACCTCGTATGAGATGGAAAACATAAAAAAAACCCCAATAGATGAACTTTGTTCTACAGTTCCTCCTAACTTTGCACTTTTGAAACATATTTGGGACAGGAGATTACAGGGTAATAGAAACCCTGGAGACAAATGGGTGGGATTGCAGCTATGTGATCAGCAAGGCTGTTGGCAGTTTATACCAAAAGTCTTATTTAGAAAGCAATAAATAATTAAAACAATGGCATCTGAAGACCGCAGGAGGAAACATCCCACACGTCTGGTGTTGTGTGGAAGGCTGAGCTCAAGGTAGTGTCATTACAGGAACAGCTAGTGTCATTACAGGAACAAGTTGTCTGGTGAGAGATACTGTCCCATTCCCCTGCATCCAGAACATCGTTCAGAGATTGGAAGTGCTGGGTCTCTGAGGTGTCCGAGTTGGGAGTGGGGGGAATAGAAATTCCAGAAGTGAAATTGCTCTCCACCCTCTGACTCCATCCTGCTAAGTAAAGAGATTTTAGATTGTATGTCAGTGAGTCATGTGGTGGTATCATTGTGTCTACCTCCCTCCTAGTTGCCATATGACAGACATCTAAGCAAAAGCTAGCCACTGTAAGACCCATTTATAATCTGTGGAGAAAAAGAAGCCAAAAGAACATTTTTTTTCAGTAGTGTGGCTTAGATGTTTCAGTGTAGCTTAGATGCTTCATTCCAGAATTGTCCTCTGGGTGTTTCTGCTCTTTCTAGTCTTGATGTAAAGTGAACATAAGTATTCAACTAAGGGAAAAAATTTCTTTTCTTTCATTTCTGCAAAAATCACTCTGAAGTCAGGTAATATATACAAGAACAGATGAGCATTTTGTAATCGGACTGTCTAGAAACACAAACACTGACTTAGCTTTGCTCTTCAAAGAATCTTCTAATAATACCATTCCCTACAACCTGTATGAAAAATCTATATGACTAATAGGTCAAGAATTACAGGAATATCAATGATAGACAACATTAATATAAATATTAATAGATTTAATGTTTTCTTTCAGGATTCATTTCTAGACCATGCAGTGGAGAGAAAAATGTTTTTCTCAAGATGGACTTCCAATATTTAAATAAAGTAATTTTAATCATAAGTTAATTCAGGTTACACTGATGGTACAAAATAAGTTTAATTGAAGTTTCTCTCTTCAGCAGCAGAAGTGGGTTTAAAAATAAACTATTTTACAAAACAGCAGCCTTCATACAAAAATATGGAAATAAGAATTTAATGGATGGCATACAATAATTCATAATTTATTATATTTAAATAATTTCCAAGTCATGTATTGCACCTAGCAATCAAAATGTCTCATGTTTTAGATGTGAAAACTACTAACTATCCCCTCCTATTTACTAAGACTTTCATTTCATTCTGTGTCATCCCTTATGCATTATCAATACATAGATCTGTGAGTTGTCTAGAGCTAAAAAAAAATGTCATTGTTTTAAGAGTATGCCAAAATAGTAACCTGGAAAGTACATGGTGTCCCTACATCAAGGTAGAACTGTAAAATCAAGAAATGGACTGGAGCATGGAGGTATTTCCTAGAAATATCTTCACCATCCCAAAGTATTTCTAAAATCTGCAAATTATTAAAATGAGATCATATATTTGTATGGGTGTGTATATATATGTATATACACAATGCAAACCTCCTAATTCAGAAATTTTAAACTGATTTGTAATGGTTTATTAATTCTGAAATTAACATGAAGTATAAATATTTGAAATAATTTCAGTCTCCAACCAAGAACGCTCAATAGTCATATTTTTGGGTTGGTTTTTTTTTTTTTTCTGGATAATAATAGGTAGACTATTTCAACAGTTTACGAAATACAGCCCTTTCTCAGCTTTGACATTTCTAGTATATTTCACTGAAGCCTTCATTTTCAATATAGTTTCAAGTAAAATAGCTCCCATGCATCAGTTGAAAATTAATCAACCTGTAGCTTGTGCATTTGTCAACATTCAACACACTTTAAATAGAGGAAAATCATAAAATCTTGTTTCTTAGCTATAAATAACATTTCTGTTCTGCATTTACCTTCTCAGAAAAAAAAAAAAAAGTTTTAAAATGTCAACTCTCTCAACATGACATAGCATAATCACTTTATTCTTGTAATCAAGCATGAAACACAGAGCATAAAAAGACTCAATACAAACATAAAAATACCCCAAAGGAATGAAAAAAACCTGTTTTTTCAGTTTCAGGAATGGTAACTTGCGCAGGGAGACATCAGAGGATACTACTGATTAGCCAAAGACAGATTTCTTCTCATTTCACTGTTTTTCAGTCTGACGCAAGTAAGTTCTCCCTCAGCTACTCTAGCTGTCCAGGCAGGATCCAACTGTGTTAACACAGTCTTATGTTTGAGTTAATAAGTCCTGCTGAGAGTAAAAGACTGTGGAGACTTACCAAACGGGGGTGAAGTACAGGTCTAACCACAATTTCTTTTGCAGGAAGGAAACTTATCTTTGTAGAAGTCCCGTTTATATCATATAAAACAGGATGACCTGTGTGAATCCTAATTAATGTAGTTTCAGGGGGGAAAAAAAAAAGACAAAAAAAAATCCATTGGTTGTTAATAAGCTACCTTGTTATCTTTTATTCAGATACAGTTTCACTAAAGCATTAGTGGAATTCTTTTCTAAATTCTTTGCTAAGTAGTTCTTACCAGTGAGAAAATGTTATGGAAGTTTGGTTCAGCAACTATAAATGTCATTAACCAAATATGTATTCTTCAGACTTAATTACACATTACAATAATAAACTGTTGAAAATCCAAGAGATAATAAACTGTAACTGTCACTACCAAGAACATAATAATATCTTAATAATTTAAGCCAGATTATGTATAAGAACTTACAGTCAAGACACAAGAATGTGCAAGTGGGGTGAATATGTATCCCGTCAAATAATGAATGGCTTGTGTGAAAACATGACCAATGTATTTCAAATTATTTCCCTTCTTAGTATGTACACCTCTCTCCTGACTATCAAAATTCACTTTAATTATTCTGAAGCACATGAGTGACTCTCCATTTTCATACAAGCATCATTTGCTTGCTTTTTAAATCTATGAACATTTCTCCAGAAGTCTACCTTTGTAGAAGAAAGTTCAGGCAATCAAAAAGAAATATCTATTGAACCACAACAAAAACTCTGATATGCATCATTAATTAGGATAAAGTTCATCCTTAATTCTATGAAGTCATATGCTTGCATGGCCCACCCTTAGCAAATGGCCTAGACAACACCACTTAAAATAAGTGAGAGTAAACTGTGTGTACGTAAATTGAATATATGAAATGGTCTGAAAGAATGTTTGCTCCACGTTGATCTTGTTAAAGAGGAAGCCAGACCTTAGCAGCATTAAACTGTAACCGATGAGAGAGACAAAGAGACTTCTGAAGCAAAGAAGAAAAGTCTAAAGAAAACATGAAAATGATCAACATGGGGGAAGGGAGAAACCTTGCAGTAGACGCAGCAGCACCTGGTTTGACGCTGCAAGACACCACCCTGTGGGATCACAACTACTGCCTAGGCTGGGCAGAGCAGCACCCCCAAAAGCTGCCACGAGCCACGCACTCCAGCTAGTTGGGTGGCACTACAGGGTGCAGCACATGGGGATCAACACCTCAGCTGGTCTTGGAGACCTCACTTGGTCTCCAGTGTGTGCACTTGCAGGCTGTAGGGAGCTGTACAGGTACAGACAAAGCTCAAACACCCATGTCTTCCCCTGGAGGTGTGTGCACACCTTGCACTCCTAGGGAAGGGGGTTGCTGGTAACCTACAAGGCCTTTAAGAGAGAGGTTATGCATGTGTGTGTTGGGGGGATAAGTTAACATCATACAACACTAGTTAGTGAACTATTAGCAAAAAACTAGTATTATTTACATCTACAAAAAATGATTGGCCATGCCGCAATGCCACACAGTATGTTTTATTCATCTTAAAGAACTTTGATAGGCAAAACTGATAAATAAAAGTTCTCTTAAATTACAAGCACATATTATGTGACCCAAGTTGGTTACCTCAAATTTGACACATTTAATATATACAGAGTTTTCTAAAAACGTCTCATAAAATCTGTAGAACAAGAACAAGTTTTGGGCAATTTGCCGGCATTGAATCTCCTTCTACAATGAACACATAATTACAGAATCCCATAGTCTACCAGTTGACTTAATTGGCTCTTAATTGACATAGTTTTTTTTCAAAAAAAGAGGTTTATATTCACAGATCATTAGACCAAGGATGTTGAACATTGTACTGCATGAGTCATTATGGATTGTGTTGGTAACATGGGAGAAAGCTAAACAACAAGGACTAGTGAGACTGATGTATCCCCGTCATGCAGGAAATCAAAGGCATGCCCTGTCCCACCATGGAATCACTCAGACTCTAGGGACCCATTCTTCTCTCTGTGAGTTACTGCCAGAAATACTCCCAGCCTCAGCTTTTGAGATAAGAAAATTTCCAAATTTCCCACCTAATATTTTCATCTGCAAGGTGTGTTTTTAGGAAAGATATCCAGTTTTTCTTTGGACATGCTGAGAATTTTAACTTAAGAATCAGCGTTTCAGTGGGACTTGGTTACCTAAAGGACTTGAATGTATCTGAAAATCCCGAACAATGCAGACTGAAATGGGAAATGAAAAAAAGGAAGGACCCTTCCAGATAAAACCTTTTAATGGACTGCAGTAAAGTATAATGATTTGGTGAAAATAATTCCCCTTCAGAAATCATTCAGAAGGCCTCTTGCAAAAGAATTAGCATCCAGAATATCAGACAAATATTTTAAAGCTGATGAAATAATTGAAAGTACTGACATTTTTAAAAAAAAAAATCCTTTTTTTTTTCATTTTACGCTCAACAAGCTGCAAAGGTCCAAACACAAATCTGTATTTGTGTGTGTGCACTCACACATGCACTCATATTTGTGAAGAAAGGGAGTTGCTCTCTTTTCTCCTTTCCTACTGCCTTCCTCTTTTTTTTTTTTTTTTTCTCTCCCCTATGTCTTTTGGAATTAGGTTCTTTTTCTCCTTCTCAGTGATTGCTAGAGAAGGCCTCCTTTCTTTCTTGAGGCTATATTCTAGCAAAACATTTAAATACCACTCTGCAACAGCATTCCCCCTCCCTGATTTTTAACTCACAAGCAAGCAAAGTGAATTTGTCAAGGGTTGCTTGCAGCTTTGGGGGAAAAGAGAACCACATACAGCAGCCAGCTGACTGCAGTGTCTCTAAGAAATTGATCTTATTCTGCTGTGACAGAATAAGACTTTGATGATAATGACATTTTCAGCTGCAGACAAAATCCTTTTTAATTTATTTGAAAGGGGAAGAGGCTGAAATGATTTTCTACTCCAGGATGTGCTTTACAGCTTGACTTACTTCTAAGGACTAACTCTCTGTTCAGGGGCAGGTGTGGGGCTCCTACTGACACGACCCTGTAGAAACGGAAGCATTCCAAGGAGTTGGATTTTTTAAATTATTCATGAAATGCTTTTCCTTAGAGATCACATCCTTCAGTCTATTACTTGAGAACTAAATTAGAGGGGTAACAGCAATGTTGCAGAGTGAACTGACAAACTTTAGGAAACTGTGAGATACAGATGAGGCAGAAGGGAATAGAATCCATTAAAAAAATGCAAATTATTTTAATTTCTCCTGTGCCTCTCTCATATTGGTGATGTCATCATGTCCAGTTCCATGCCAGCCTAACTGTAGTCTTTTCCTTTTCCCTATTGATTTTTGGATGTTTTTCATTATTTTCATGCAGGCAGCTGTATGCTGTCTTAGTTGAGGATTTCCAGAATGCCCTAAGGTCTAATGTCATCTCCAGATACTTGATCCTATTTCAAAGCACCAGATAATTTTTCTCTCATATTAAAAAGTGCTTCAGTTTCTAAAATTACTGGTATGTCATCTCAATCAATAGAGAATAGGAACTTTTTTCAACGTAATAACTGAAAGAACTAGATGGTTTCTCTTGTAAAAAGTTTTTACTTTCATGAAAACCTGGAAGTTCTGAGAGGTAAATCTGTTTCTGATTCTCCAGACAGCAGTGCCTGTGCAATTATTATTTTCAAGGTTTAAAAGTGACATTAAAAAGTTTTTATATGCTTAAATTTATATTCTTTTAATCCTATTTTCTGACATTATCATTCCAGCTATGCATATGCAATTTGCCAATGGATGACTGGTAAGAAGTAGATTAAAAATATGTTCAAACTCTTGGAAGATTTTACAAAATCATGTTGAATAGGACCAAATTCGCAAAGATTATTATTTTTACACATATTAAAAAAAAAAAAAAACACAAAACAAAACAAAAAAAGAAGTCCTAGAGGAACAACAAATACACAAATGTTATCCAAGGAAGGAAAAGCAATTCTGCAACAACTTGTCACACTGCAGTTCTTACCTCCAGGAGAGCCTGGGGATTTTCTGTAGGAACAGATATTACTAAGGAGCTTTCTTTCTCTAGTCCACCTCATCTGAAGGCAAAGGGCAGCTACTACAATCACGTTCCTCCATGTTATATTTGCATTTCTAGTGTAGACAGACAAGTGCAAAAAATTCATCTACCTAAGCACCACTTCATCCAGCCCATGATTGATGTCCGTGTGGTTTCATTGCTCATTTCATTCTACAAGTGTCTATTCAGTCCATCTGGAATTACTAGTGGGGATCAGACATGTCAAAGTAAACTGTATTGCTTATGCTGTGGCCCAGTTTCAGTGGGAGCTTGTCTAGAGGGAAGTACAAGATGCCTCAAAGGCAACAAAGTGTTTTATGACTCAACGTAACTGGTAGTCTGTGCACACTGGATGCTTAGCTACAATTGTTTAGATTTGAATCATTTAGATTTTAGATCATTTGAGGAAGAAGTCATACAGATATACGGAAACTTTCTCTCTGGTGGCAAGGATATGATCAGGTAACCAACCTTTTGATCTTTGAAAACTCTGCAAAATAAGCATAAGGCTTTTGTTCCTTGTTCAGAGATAAGTCTTGCAACTGTATCTTTGCACTTTAAGCTTATTTATGATTTGAATGAAAGTAATGAATGCACAGAGATTGGCTTTATATAATATGTATGTAAATAACATTGCCATAAAAAATACAATTTTGTATTTAAATTTTATATTTGCATAGAAATAAAATTTCCCTCTGTGTCTTTGTGTAAATGCATCTGTGTAGCTGTAGAGATATAGCTATAGACAGATAGATATAGATATATGCTCTTAAAGAAATAAAGAAACAAAACAAAACAAAACAAAAACCTACAGAGAACTAGCTCCTCAGTTGGGTGAAACTGGTGCTTCTCTTTTCAAAGACAGAAATATGTACTGTCCTTTAAAAAAGTTGTGAGGGCACGTGTAAAGAACTGAGGAATTCTGAAAACAGGAGCATTTCAAACAGATGATTAACTTACTGTTAATGTTTATCTAGGGCAATTGCACTAAAAAGGGAGAAAAGGTAAATAATTCCACATTTATACCAGAGGGACAAGGCTCATAATAAGAAATTGCCTTTAAGATAACAAAAAAACCCACAACCAACCAAACAAAAAAATCCCAAAAAAACAAACCCCAAAACACTAGCAGCAAGGTGCAAAGTACCCAAAAGCACTGAAAAGAAACATCACTGACCCTCAGAGATCACTTTTTTAACTAAGACACTGATAGATTTTCTAACACAAATAAAATTTCTGTCTATATAGGCTTTACTATCCCCTACTTGAAAAAAAAAAATAAAATCAATATACTTGCTCCATTTTGACTTGTATAGTTAGGCTCATAAGGTCACAGTAACCCTCTTATCAGCCAACAGCAGAGTTGCAGCAGTAATAGGAGATGCCATCTTAGATTAATGCAAATGCGATTTTTCTGCAATTTTTTATACTTCTGTCTCTCGTGTTCACTTTAAAGTTTCATTTTTACCTCAGAAAATTCTTGGTCACACCACTCCTGATACTTCAGGAAAATATTTGAATGCATCTTTAGTTATAATTATTTTTCTAGAATTTGTGAGAGATCGAAAGAGAACATGTCCCAGGAATTATGTGTAGATCAGTGTAAATTTATAATCATCTTCCTTAAATGAACTCTAAAAATACTATAACTTACATTTCAGCTTTACTATCTATCTTAGACATTGACTCCCTTGACAAAGTACCAGCCAAAAATTTGGATTTCTCTATTCTTACAGAAGAGCAATCAGAAGCTTTTTGATATCCTGATCATTCATAGAGTAGATAATTTTGAATTATGCATGAGGCTTGTATATTTTTTTATACTGCAACATGAATGTCATATCTTTAAATTGCTGGCAGTTTGTATTGGAGTCTCCAAGAAAAAGCAAGATTTTTTTACCAACCTTACCAAGCTACATGGACAGTAAGTAGTCCCATACACAGGAACTTTTGCAGAGCTGCCTAAGAATAGAGCAAAATACTGTGATTAATTTAACAAGATTTTAGAGAAAAAAAGAAAAAAAAAATACAGGAAGTGTAAGAAAGTATAAAGATTTTGGGTTTGTTTTCCCCTGATATTTTTTTAAAAAGTATCTTTCTAGAACAGACTTTTTTTTTCCTTTGTAATACTGTAAATTTAATTGAAGCGAAGAGGTCTTAGTAAAGTTCAAAAAAGATTATTGTTTTCCCTCTGCCTTTTGTAATTCTGCCATTAAAGTGAAAAATCCTTAATACAGACACAATACATTAAAATCTATATTATGATCTTGAGTTAACTCAAGTCTGAGAAGGCATTATTCTTTGCTGAAAAAATCTTTTAAACAGATTATAAAACTGTTAACTGTAATGTAAAGTAATCATTATTTCCAGAAATCTAACATTTTTCATATTATTAAGGGTGAAATGTAAAATAAAATATGCCCAGAAATGTACCCAAAACATACCTGTTTCAGATCACTGTCTACCTGCAAAGTGTGCACAGTAATCACAACAACCATTTTTGTCCATGCCACATCTCATTAAAAGGATCTTTGTGTACAACTGTGGAGGACAACCGTATCAAGCCTAACACATTCTGAAGTCAGCACAGTTTGAGGCAGTGACAATTTAGCATGGAAGCAGCTATTAGATTATATAAATTATTCATTTTTTTTAGCAAAATTCTCATGTGGAAAGCGAGGACTGTAAAAAAGAGTTAGACAATGTGAAGAATACCATAGTAAGCAAGTCCAAATTGTTTGATACAGTCACAGCATTGTAGGAATACTAGACTTCATTTAAATAACAAACATTATAAATGTATTTCAAGAAGATATTTTCACAATTGTAAATAAAAATTATTTACAAAAAGGAAAAGGAGAGACAAGAGAGTGAGAGTCCCCAGTTTGTGTAAAGAAAGAATGTAAGTCTGTATTTCTGAATAGAAAACTTTCACGGAACAAATTTTAATGTTTATAAAGTCTTAGCTAAACACTCAACTTTTTTTTCTGTTTTATGTATTTAATTGTTCGTACAATCCAACAAAAATTAGCTTATGCTTTCATCAAGATGATCACTGACAAGAAAAGATCTGGGTAGACCTACATTAGAGTTCTGGCTTATACAAGGTTCTGGCAAATTTGAAACTGTCGTAATCTTCCATACAGAAAAGTGATAATAATAGTTATCATTGTTATCACAAACAGGAGTCTTCTGCCTCCAGAAAGTTGCAAACTTAATTAAAAAAAAATCTGGAAATTGCAGTTCAAAATATATGCTGACGTTGTTGTTGCTGGACAACATATGAGAAATGATCGACAGGGTGCTAAACAAGTTAAAGTAGATCCACCTCAAGCACCTGCTTGGAGATGATAAAAAGTCCTCCTACACAATGCACAAAAGGATTTTACTGAGAAGATACCAGGGGATAATTGAGGAAATTGAGTCTTTTTTCCATGATAATTCTTCATATTTTGATCAGAGCAAAAAAGTGCATCGTAACAAGTCTACTCGAAGTGCCTGGATTTATATCCACATAATGACATAGGGGTACATAGCTAATAAATAAAAGGCACCTCAGTTTAAAACCTAACGATTTTACTTACAAACAAACAGAAGGATCTAAAATCTGAGTACTTAAATGAAACACAACATATAATAAATCCTGTTTCAGTTTACAATGATACTAACAAGGGATTGAAACTGTACTGGTTTTGGCTGAGATAGAGTCAATTTTCTTCATAGTGACTCAGCGAGTAGGCTGGGGCATGTGTAAGAGGTTGAAAGGGGACCGGGGGAGTGAGCAAGGGGCTGTGTGTTCATTGTTGCTGGCTGGGGCTAAACCACAACAACATATTACATTATGTCTTTAATTCAACTGCTCATTGTGGTGGTTTAACCCAAGCCAGCAACTAGAAGCATGCAGCCACTCACTCCTTCCTCCCCCCTCAGGTTGGATGGGGGAGAAAATCAGAACAGTAAAAGTGAGGAAAAACTCGTCAGTTGAGAAAAAGACAATTTAATAAGTAGAACAAAAGCCTCACGAACAAGCAAAGCAAAACAAGAAATTCATTCACTGCTTCCTATTGACAGGCAGGTGTTCAACCATCTCAAGGAAAGCAGGGTTCCATCACACATAACAATTACATGGGAAGACACGTGCCATAACTCCAAATGTCAGCCCCCTTCCTTCTTCTTACCCCAGCTTTATATACTGAGCATGATTCCATGTGGCAGGGAATATTTCTTTGGTCTGTTGGGGTCAGCTGTCCTGACTGTGTCTCTTCCCAACTTCTTATGCCCACCCAGCCTACTCACTGGCAGGATGATATGAGGAGCAGAAAAAGCCAACAACCCAAAATATCAGTGTTTTGGCAATACTATTTTCATCCCAAATCCAAAACATAGCACTATACCAACTGGTAGTAAGAAAATCAACTTCATCCCAGCAGAAACCACAACACATGTTCACATGTATAGTCAGTACAGAGGATACAAAGCACTGAAAATTCAAATTTTACAGAGGTAAGTATGGATATATTGAAGAAAACATTCATCATCCAAGACTACTCTCTGGCTTCACTAACAGAATTTTACAAAAGGAAAATCTGAGTGGAATTCAGCTTATAGTTTCAGAAACTCAAATTTAGCTCTCTTATCTCAAACTACATTTACATCAAATGTAAACTTTCATTAAAATCAATGAACATCTAGTCAGTATAGTTGGTAGAGCATAAAGAGTTATTCAATTAACCTGATATTAGTTAGCTATTTTGCTTAGCCAAATAGCTCTTGACATTCGATTGATTATGCAGAGTGGATTCCTACTGCCTATAGAGTCTACATAGTCAAATGCATAAGAGGTAATGGATACAGGAAATTATATGGTATTATGCTGAGTTGCTGTATATATGGAAGAGGAAGTTCAAATGTCTACTGGGTGAACAGTAAGCAGAAAGAAGTCTCAGCAAAGATTGGGATCCTTTAGGTAATGCAAAGTGAGAAAATGTTAAGTAGAGCAAATGGTAAATAGCTATGCTTCAGAGATGAAAAAAATAATTTAGGGGACTGTGCAGAGTTGATGCAACTAGGAAAGTCAGAAGGTTGACAAAAGCAATGTCTGGAAGCAAAGACTCAATGACAAGGGACATATACAAAGTTTAAGAAACTGCATATAACCCCTTTTTCATTTTTATTCTTTCCTTCCTGATCCTTTGAGATTGTTTTAAAAGAGTTAAGGATTCCTTTATCTTAATAGAACTCGGTTATTTATGTAAAAGTCTGTTAGCCTTCCTTTGGGGAACTAACTGTAGAGGAATGGCCCAGGAACATCCACTTCAAAGCTATAGTCAATTCAGAGTCCCATAACAGTTCAGCATTTCTGAATACAATTCCTTCAGCAATATTCATATTAAGCAGAATAAATAAGTTACACTCCAAAAAAAAAACCTTATTGAACTCCCAAAATCCAAATTAAATTGAAAGAGTATTTTCTAGGCAACTATTAATTCTCGTGTCCACGATTTCTTGTATCATTTTGGAGTAAAGTGGCCTAAGAACTGAAGTTACTAGCCAGAATAACCAGGAAGCAACAACCATACAGATTTACAGATGAAAGCAGAGACTAATATTGACTGTGTACCTAAGTAAAAATGAAACTACCAAGCATAAAAGACCTTGTATTCTGAAAGAATTGTACTCATATTGTAGTTTTATAATTAGTAGGAAATTCACGAATAATAAGTTTTATAGTTTAGAGGATGGTATCCATAGCTACAGCAAAAAATTACTTTCTTAAATGTTCCTCATAACCTGAGAGTTAAACGATATTAGGAGCAGTTATTGCCTATAGCAGCACAAGGAATTCTTTCTGCCCAGCTGCTGGAGCCCAGCCCCGTGCCTGGGTACCCAGGGTCTCTGCCCAGGCTGAGGGACACAGTTGCCACTTTCCCCTTTGCAGGTTCAACCGTTCGTGAAGCCGAGCATGTATCCCAGAGATACACACACACGTACACACAGAAGACACTAACAAGGCTCCACAGTTCCCTGACTCATCGGCTGGACCAGCTTGATGCTCACTAGCAAACATGCAGAACTCACACACTCGTCCCACAGGCATCCCACATCCACGGGTCCCCTCAGATATCAACACAGATCCTTTGTCTGCCTAATACCCTTGCACAGACCTGAGGCCTCCCACTCCCTTGCTGGTCAAGCTTAGAGTTTGCCAGTGACTACACATCCACACACCCCACACACATCCTGTTTGGGGAAGGTACAGACACTTGCCCCCAGCAGCCCGCACTTACTGACGTGTTGTGGGACAGATGAAACTTGGTACCACCGTTTCTGCTGGTTAAAATGTAATATTCCCAAAGAAACTCCCTCCAAATTCAGGACAATATGGTGGGATTATTGCACACAAATGCAGAGAACACTTTTTGACATAGATTAACTCAGGTTACTATCCTTCCCAACATTTAAAAAAAAAAAAAAAACAAAACAATACTCCACAGAAAGGTAATAGGAATCCTTTTAGACTGATTGGTAGCTTCTAAAAAAAAAAAAATTATATTAAAAAAAAATTACCTATAAAATGCTCTAAAAAAATAAATAACTGGTTTATGTGGAATGTAGAAAGTCTGTGAAAACCCTTAAAGCAAGAAAACAAGAGAAGGCCATAGAACATATATTCATCTCAAGTTAAAAAAAAAAAAAGGACCTCTAGCTTAAGCTTATGCTCTGTGTGTGAGAGAGGGGAGAGCAAGAAAGCAAGAATAAGATAGAATTTAACTTCCAGGTTACCAATGATTTTATAAAATTTACATAAATATACACATCTGAATTATAACTGTATTTTTGCATATTTCATGAATGTAAGTGACGAAGTACAGCAAAGATACTTTCAGTATGCTGTGATTATGGTAAAGACAACAGTGTAAGCACAGTCATTACTGGACAACAAAGAACCAACAGAGAAATCTCTTAAAATTACCCAGTTACTCTCTCTTGATTGAAGCTTGCACCTTCTTAGACACAAAGCTAATCACCAGATAACTGCTAATCCACAAAATCACACATCATTGGTTCCAGCATTCATGGAACTGCTTACTTAAAAATTGTGATGTTACTCCTAGCAAGTAATAAAGATGCATTAGTGTAAAATGATGTTCATATTGTTTATTTCATTCCTTTTTAATTAGTTTTTTTATTAAAACTTAATTAATTTCCAGCTTGTCAACAAATAGAAAAAATTCAATTGTAAGATTAGCTGACTCACTGAATCCTACCTGTTTTGCAGTAGAATTGAGTTTATAAAGCTGTATTATGTTTAATTAAAACTTTAAAAATACATTTTGCCTGGAGAGGGCAAATTTTGGTTTGTCTGTGTGAGATGCGCACAGGAAGTTTTAAAAGACGTGTAACTAAGTGCCATCCTTACTCTTTGTTTTTTCTGATGTGCCATTTATTTGTCTTCTATTTATTATTAGCCCTGTTATTAATAAGTGAGCTTTTGTACAGTAATTAATTTACCGGACCTTTTCTTTTGGTGTGTATTTTTCCATTGCACTATGCTTTCCAAAGACTTAGCAGGTTTGCATATCGATGTTTTTCCTGGCAGACCCCTAAGGGACTCATTTCTCAAATAGACCAGACCCTACAGTATAATGCTTGACTTATTTTTCTATCAACTATTGTTCTATACCTACATAGTCTTTTGTATTTGTTGCTGTCTAGAGGATACAGCACTGACCCTGCCTGCTCAATGTGCAGGGACTCATGCCTGCAAGCACTATGGCTTTATAAGACTTATCCCTGCGCCTTTACTTGTCATATCAGTAGCTTCATCTGCAGAAATACATTCTGACTGAGTAAGCCTGAGGTAGACAATGCTTAATTCCCCATTACAAAATCTTCCAGGAAGAGAAGAGAGATTCAGCTGCAGGGCATCCATCCTGTCAGCACCCTATTATCCCAACACACCATTTACTCTGTTACTGGTTTTAAGCTGGCCTTATTCAGTCTGATTATCATTTTAGAGCCTTGCCCTGGATCACTGTGCAGCAGTACACAGAATATTTTTATTCAGCTGCTATTCTGAGACTCCAGGTATTTGTCTTTCTTGTACCTGTGTATTGTCTACCTATGAACAAATGGAGTTCAAAAGATTTCCAATACTTAAATTAGATGTTACAAAGTCAAAATGTGAGCCAGTTGTAAAATGAGAAGAAAACAAAATGAAATAAAGTAAATCAAAGGAAAAACAGCTGTTAATAAAAAAGAAATTATACTTCCTCAGTTTTATTCTTTCATAACTGACAGAAGAGATCCATGCTTTGCATTGATATGCAGCTCAGTCACATATAACAGATAACTACATGTTGGATCACAAAGATCACACATCATTTACTGTTTTCCTCCACACATTTTTTATCCCCCGTGTCTTCTAGCACCTCATAGTAAACGTATCAAATCAAATAAAAGAATCATAGGCCACAGCATCAATATCCAGCGCAAAGAAATAAGGAGAGATTAAGAAGATTAACAACCTATAATTTATTAAACATACCTGCCATTTTATAAAATTATTTCCCAGGATTTTATGGAGTATTTGTCAAAGAAATCTATTTTTCAAAACTTCATCATGATTCTGACTGTATCCAGCTGAAGATGAGTTTAGTGACAAAGTTTTGCAAAACATAGCTGGATTTTCAAAGGACCAAAAGACAGAATAAGTAATTAAAATTAAAGTCAATAAAAATCTGGAACTTTGAAGTGTTTTGAAAATTTCAGATTTTAATCTCTAAAAGTGTTTTTAATGTTCAGTAACTTTTTCAGTGTTAAATTTTATTTTTCTTAAATTCATAGAAATTATACTATTGTCTCGAGTCTGTTGTTTCCTTTTTTCCACCTATAAAACAATGCATATAATTATGCTAATGCTTCAACAAAGAACACGTTTTCAAATCACATTTTCTTTTAAAATTACAGGATATTGAAGAGTATTTTAGCCAGCTAACAGTATGAAAAAAAAATGGCTTCAGACATTGAACCTTATGTCATTCTGACTACACCTATTAATCAGCTATTGAGGAGAAACTGTTCACTTGATTAAGATAGATACATACGCTGTCTTGCTTCTTCAAAGTTATAAAAGAAAATATAAAGAAAAAATATTATATTCTGAAATGTTTTGGTTTTTGTTTTGTTTTTTTTTTTTAATTTATCGTGTGACTAGTACCACTTTACAGTCTTGGAAAAAATATCATATGAGGCTTTACACTATTGCCCAGGCCTAGTCCATCAATGTTTTTATGCCACCAAGGGTCAATGGCTATGTCTCACAGTTTTTTGAGGAATGCACTGAGAATATCCTCATAAAGGAATTGCATGTTTTTGTCTACAAAACCAGCAGGCCTGTAAATAAACACCATAAAAAGGCTCTATGCAGAGAGAGTCATTGTGTAGAGCAGATAGGATCCTGTATGCCCAAATGTGCCCTATGCCTTAGTATGGTGTGAGTATAATTTCACATATACTAACAAGTCTAACCAAAGTTTCTACAAACTGTCTGTAAGTGTCTATGGGACAAATTAAGGTACAATGGACAGCAAGAAACTTAGTTCTCGGAGGCTGGCAGGAGTCTGATATTTCTAATTTCAGGTATACAGGGTTGATGACAATATTCTCCGTATTCTTCAGTGTTCAAATTTCAAAGAACTGACATCCCTAGAGGTTAACTTCTGTGAAGCCAACACAAACCACACACTCAAGGTGTCTCTTTTTTTTTTTTTTTTCCTCCTCTCGCTGTGGTTAAAGGCTCCTGATCAATAACATCAACTTACGATTAGTGACTAGCAAATGCCACTATGTGATTCTACATATTTCAAGATGAAGTGGTGAAAAGTATTTAAGTAGGCTGAAGTACTTAAGTACCAAAAGAAATTATTCCTCTAACTTAAAATACAATTACTGTAAAGTGCTGTTAAGACATAGAGTAGATTCATGTTCATTTAAATATAGAAATAAAATAAATAAATCCAGTAATTGATGTACTTGGATTGTTCAAGACTAAGCAATTCTATTGAGTGAGGCTTGGTCCACTGAAGTCGAAGAACAGAACACTTGTTGATTCTGCAAGTGAAATAGTTTTGATGCCATCATCACTGAAACACAACTGTGCTAATAATTTAGGTTATTGTTCAGGGTCTTCCAGCAGGCTTGCAATGATTTTTATTATTTTATTTTTTTTTTATGCTGCCTCTGTAGTCATCATGGTTTGTTAGTTGAAGGAGGACAATTGATACCAAAGTTATTCCACAAAATTTCAGAAATAATGGGAATCTATTGTCAAATCTGGACATACACAGAAGAATGTTGGAATCTTATACCAAAGAGAAACAGAAATACATTTTTTTCATTTGTAGGTTTTGTAAGTCAGAAAGTTGTAAATTGCAGAATGAAAACGTATTGCAGAATAAGCTTGTACTAAAATTGAACAAAATGTGTCAGGATCATGAGAAAATCCATCCACACTGTAAAAAGTGTTTGATAAGACTGAGTTTGTTTTCTTTAGAAATGCAATTATGATTTGAAATCAGCTGTGTTTTGTCATTGTAGTACAACTAACGGTGTAAATCAATTCTGTTGGAACCTCATGTTTATTTGAAGTGGGTGTCATGTGTAAGCTACAGTCTGTCTTCACTACAATATTTCTTAAGATAGCTGATTCAAATTAGCTATACACATTTATAACAGGGAAGGCAAAATTTGAAAGTAGTTACAGAAGGGAAGTGAACCTGATAATTCATATTCGGGAGATTTTTATTATACTCCAGTGCTTTACTAACAGAACTATTAATCCATAAAATTATCATTTTTCATTGTGCTTATATACCTTTTCTATTAATAGATGTAGGTAAAGAAAATGTCTATCAGTTCTTGTGTAATCTAAGGCTTAATATCAGATTTAATGAAGTAACTAAGTATTCACTTCTGTCTTTATATTATAAAGAATTTTCATATCTGTACCGTAGAAGACATAACTACATCCACACAGTTGGGGCTTGTGACAGGCAGGACAAATGTTTAGTCTGGTTGTTTGTTTTATGTTTTATTGTCAAGATTTTTCCAAGATCTAACTGTAAAGGTTGTCTTCAGGGTGTCTAGCTAGTGACTATTCAAAAAAAAACCCCAACCAAACAAAAAAAAAACCAATGACCAAACAGTGAACAGAGAGACAATGACAAAGTTGACAAAGTACGGAACCCAGATAAATGAAATCAACTACTCCTAAAACCACCAAAGGTGAATGATTAAGTCATTATCCCTATTGCAAAACCCACTAAGATGATTCAGTAGAAGAAACTGTCTCCAGAATGCTATTCAAACTCAAGATGACTATTATATAAATGGTGTGGCACTTGCAATGAGGTATCTGGGGGAGGGTGTAATTTTGCAACTGAACACTTGGGATTGTACAGGATTTAGCATGGGTTATCTAGGGAATGGGTTAGGGGATGGGAAAGACCAAGACAGATCAGGAAGTAACAGGTTTGGGAAAACGAAGGGAGAGGAATAAAAGGAACTAGTCTCTTGTAAGCTGGCAGCTGATCAGTGGAGACTCGACTGGCTGAGCCCTGCACGGTTTGTCCTATCTTCTCATTAAATTTTATTTCTAACTTTCTGTTCTGTGTGAATATGATCATCATTCTGTCTATGCATGTGTGGGGAGGGATTCAGGTGAGGTGATCCACTATTGAACTAGAAGCTGCATCTAGTGACCAGAAGAGGTCTAGGAGTTGGATATTCGATTTGGTGCCAGATCTTACAAAGACTGAGAGTCTGGGAGCTACATGCCAGAGGCACAAGTGAAAGGTATTTCATTTTGTTTTGGTTTGGTTTTGGTTTTGTTTCTTTTTTTAAAGCATGGTCAGAACTGCTTTCTAGCTCTGAAGGTATCTGGCACTGAATGACACAATTTCATACTATTAAACTTTCAGTTACTAAACCAGGGTGGTTGTATATGTGTTATCTACTATTGAATGGTTCCTGGCCCACACAAACTTCAGAAACATGTTCAGGAATTCTTTGGGATAGGATTAGTTGTGTCAAAATCATGTCAGGGACCATTCTAACAACTTTACAATGTAGATCATTAGGTTCTAATACCTGGGAATCTTCTGAGCACCTTTTAATTTCTGAAACGTGCACAGTCTCACTGACTTCATAGTATGTTGTTCTGTTGACAAGTGTTTCGTCTTATGGATGTTTCTTCTCTTTAATTTTTGTAGTTTATTTTACTTATTTCATTTTCTAAAATGTTGCACACGTTCGTTTTTCTTTTCTCTTTTTCTTTTTTGTTTTTAAATCAGGCAGTTCAACTGCAAAATTATGTGTTCAAATTATAAATATTTCATTTCTTGAAAATCTAAAGGGCAAAATAGAATTACTAACAGTTAAAAATATTTAACTTTTTAAAATGAACTATATGTTATGCAATATTTTTCCGGGACCCTTATTTGTCAGAATCTAAATCAGATAAATTGTCAGCAGATTGGCTTCTGAAGCCGTCGTTTCTGCATTTAATCATTTTCTAAAAATAACATTCTTTTTTGTATGTAATTTCAGAAGTATTCATAGCAATTACATACACAGATGTGAAACAATACCTTTTTAAAATTAGATACCTACCCTTCTATTTGTGATTGAGATTGCTGCAATGATACCTATTAGAAGAGAGCCAAGTACCTTTAGTAGCATTCAGAGGATGACACAGAGAACCTTAATTAGGAACCTGCTTTAAAATAATCGTCTTTAAAAAGACTTCAGCTGAATCACAATACCATTATTCAAATAAATTTTGTCAGCAAACTTTATGTCTGAATGGAAGCTTGACTCATGTTTCACAGTTGGTGCATCCCTCCAGTAAGTGATCAGGACAACAGGCTGGTTTTTTTAAGACTGGATAAGAACTTATTCTTTGGCAAAATAACCAAAGGATTAACTCACCTTCCTCCAAAGTTGAATAGCTGGATTTTTGTCTCACATGATAGAAGTCTATTCACAGAGGTATAGGTATCTCAGATGAAGGAACTTCATCCATTCTTTTGAAGCTAGTCTCCTATGCAGGCAGGAAAGCAAATGTGTAAGGTTGAACTGAGATCAAGTTAAAGGAAACTCACATGGTCATTCAGGTGCAACATCAGATTCAGGAACCTTCTGGACTACTAATTGACAGCACCTCAGAGGCTGTACTGTTGAAATGACCATCCTATACTTTTCCTGTTTCACATACTTTCCCCACAGCATTAGTTCCTGCCTACTGTCAGCAGATGAACACTGGATTAGCTGATGGGACCCCATGTATAGTTTTTCTGTTAGAATAACTTTTAAGACATTTATGTGAGAGACAAGACAGTTGTGGTTCCTATCACTGTTCCCTGGGTATCTCTTGTTTATATCCAATGGCAGTCTGACTGTAAAATGTGCATCTATTTCTCTAAACTAAAGTGGTTCTAACTGGGCACCTAGAGACTTCTGTATTTTAAAACATTTGCTATTGATTTTATATACCTTCTGGAATTAGTTAGAGATTCAGAAGAGAGGAATTGAATCACTACACAAAACCGTCCCCCCCTTGTGGTTTTCTGATCCATAGTTTTAGCTAAAGTTTGAATTTTATTATCCATGTCTACATTTTAGCTCAAACTTTTACACAACTCTGGGCAAACTTTCAGCTCCCTCAGAGAGAAACTAAGGTGCAGACTGTCCTATTGACAGGGTGGACAGAGCACATTTAAAATACTGGATTCAAGCCTGAACATAAGCAACAAAACATAGCACAGAAGTATCTTACAGTACCAGTTTGGATAAACTGAGTATATTTTTCTCAAAGTCTGCCCTAAAGTATTTATTAATATTTTAATGCAATTTGCATAAAATGGCTAGAGATGAGAAGCTGATCATAAGCCCTGAGAAACATTCTGGTTTTAGATACATGCAGTAAATGTTACACTAAACATTTTACTATGGGTGCAATGACATGGGTGCAAAAGACAAGATCTTAATATTAATCTAATTAAAACACATTGTCTAATCCAAACACAACAATTATTGTTACTGGTACAGTTAAAAAAGTTCAAATTATCTAATTATTACAGAAAAATATCACTAATAACACAGTTAAGACTGTTGTACATAAACTTTCTGGTACATACCCCTTTTCTTCAGTGTTATGCTCACCCTTTATGTTCTTATCTAGGTTCTAAGGTTCACAACTGCTTTCTTCCTCAAGGAAAATAAAGGAGGTTTACAGTGAGTCATCAGAGTTCTGAGTTCTTTGCCATGAAGAGTATCCCTAGGTATTCAGTATAAAAAAAAAAAAAAAAAAAAAAAAGAGAGAGAGACAAAAAAAAAAAAAAATGTTTATGGCAGTTCAAGCTAGGTGAGGATGTTCTGCAACTTGCAAAATTTAGTTGAGAGACCATGAGAAGGAAACAGAGTATGAAAACTTCAAAGTAGACCTAAACAGATTTGATGATTGAGGAGAAAGGAACACCACCACCTTTGAACTCCTCCCGACAAAGAATTTGGGATGTTGATTGATACCCTACCCCGTCCTTACTTGAGAAAAGTTGGTGCTACTGACCTTAAATCCCAGAAAGACTTTGATTTGAATGGTGAATAGAATCACAAAGAAAAGAGACTGATTATTTTAACAATTTTAATGACCTTTGTAATGTGGTCTTTCTTTATTGATTTGGATTATGAGTGTTAGTGTTACTGCAGCTGTCTAGTAGCAACTGTTAGATCTACTAGCTATGGTCATACAACCATCTGTCCTAATCCAAGTTCAAATCCAAACCCAAACCCAAATCTGTATTACATAAAGGGCTGGTGCCTGTTACTCAGTGACTGCATAGGCTTGCTAGACCTTTTAATATACATAATGTTCACAGGGCTAAACTAAAATAAGTTACATGTCTGACCTCTAGAAAATCACAGCTCCAACAAGCCTAAGTCATCTTTGACCAAGGAAAGCCCAGAAAGGTCCCAAGGCACTGCACTCTCAGGTCAGCTCAAAACCGCTCAACTTTTTCTAATAATCTAAAATCATATTATTAAACAGTGTGAAGCAGGAGCAACTTTATAAGATGTAGCAATTCATAAATGTATCTTAAAGCATCAATGCATCTTTCCTTCATTTTTGTTCCATTTGATTGGGAAGAGAGAGAAGGAAGAAAATTACAGTTATTTTCCTTGATTTCAATACAAGCTTAATTGATAGAGATGCTTCTAGTTGATCTTTAAATACACCTTTATTTCCTGAAAAGTGATTGAACCGTAAAAAAAGGCCCACCTGTTTCATGTTTAGATTGTCTAAATGCTTTACCTTAAAAAAGCAACTATGTTACCCTTTCTGATGACAGTAAGTCAGAATCTATGGAAAGGTTTATTAAGTAACTTGCGTTCTTCTGGTGAATAAAGGTGGTGACATTCCATGCGAAAGTATGCAGCAATGTAATTAAGTAGCAATTTAATAATAAACATGTGAGCCACAGACCGGACATCAGTGGTGAAGTTGTATTTTACCAAATCAAAATCCCTGCAGGCTAAACCATCACATTTTCTGTATTTTGCTTTATAGTAGTTGTCACATGAGCTGTCATGATACAGTCAGTTAGTTGAACTGGACCCAAAATTCAATATGATGTTAATTACAAAATCTTAGGCTATATTTCAGCAGTTATCAGGAAAGACCTGTAGATTTTGCTTAATAACTGGAAAAAATCCCAAAACAAAACAGAAAAAAAAAATAATAGATTGATGCCATAGGGTTCGATTTTTCCATTTTAGTAATTCAACTTCCTGGTTTTTACTCCCTCCACCAGTGGATCAACAACTAAAGCTCTAAAGTTGGATTCAACTCTAGAGTGCATTTGATGAATATGCAACCCTATTGAAGAGTCAGCAATGAGGGGATTGAGAGCTATGCCTTTAGAAAGGTCAGACATTTTAATCCTTGTATTAACTTTGCCATGCTCAGCCAAGGTGGAAGTGAGGCAAAAAAATCATGACTTAATTAACAGAAGAATCATTACTGCTTAGTTAAATGAAATTTTCAGTATACCAGTCTAAGATATAATCCATTATAGTAGGGAGCAGTTGCTCTGATTAGGAAAAAGAATTGCAGCTCTGATGAGAAGGTTACACTAGTATATGAGGAAATGATACCATAATTTAAGAGTTAGATGATAAATTTTTCTCTTGCCATTCTGAATACACAGCAAGATTCACTGATTATAGCAAGGTTAACTTAGCTGGGTTATCAGCTGCCAATCTATTGCTCTTGTTTAGCCAAGTTATATTCACAGTTCCATAGATGCTCATTCTCTAAACAAACAGTACTGAACAGTGACTCAAAAATCTTGGATTTTTACTTACAGATCGCAAGGCATTAAGATAAACTTATCTTCCCAGCAAGAATGTTTATAACAAAGTCTTGTCATTTTGTGTCAAATTGGCTGCTATAATCAGTAAAATACAAGCTCTTTGGTTCAAATGGTTCTGGAAAAGACAGAAAACATTTGCCTGTTTTCAGCTTTATATCCTTTGTTCTTGGCAGCAGCCTTTCTCCCATAGTTTATTTAATGTCAAATCAGGGAATGCAAAATTTACTGGATATTGGAAAATACTTTGATTAAGGCAAAAAGTTTGTAAATGGAGAGAGGATTATATGGTAGTATTGGACATAGAAACTGATTCAGAGTCATTGAGGAGCAACGGATGGAGAGTTTCATTCAGGATGAGCAGAATTCATTGGACATGGAGAAACATAGAAAAACTCCAAGGTTAAAGCTAGGAAGCAATCCATACATACTATCCATACCAATATCACTTGTATCTATTGTCAACACTGCTAGCATAAATCCATTTCACACTATACTAAGGTGTTAAAAATATTACAGAGCTTTTGTATCATTCCTTTAGTGTAGTGGGTTGACCTTGGCTGGACTCCAGGTGCTTACCAAGCCACTCTATCATTTCCCTCCTCAGCAGGACAAGGGTTCAGAAAATAAGATGGAAAAAAACTCGTGGGTCAAGATAAAGACAGTTTAATCAAGCAAAAGCAAAAGCCATGCATGGAAGCAAAGGAAAATGAAAGAATTATTTTCTACTTTCTGTCAGCAGGCAGCATCCAGCCACGTCCCGGGAAGTAGGGCTTCAATACATGTTAGCAGCTGCTACAGGGAATGTTGGAGAGAGACAGCCTTGATGGTGTGTGAGCACTGCTTAGCAGTGGCCAAAACTCTGGTGGTTTATCAACACCTTTCTAGCTACTGATACAAAGCACAACAGTATGAGGGCTGCTATGGGGATAACTATCTCCACCTCAGGCAGACACCCCCACCTTCTACCTTACATCTCTGAAAGCACCTAGCTTTCTCTTTTCACTGCTCTCCCATTGGGCAGTTATAGACAGCAGTCTCTTCTTGCGTCAACACTGAACAGGCCCAGATATCTTAGCTTCTCCTCATATGTCATGTGATCCAGCTACCTCAACATCTGGGTGTCCTTTGCTGGACTTGGTCCAGTACACCCAGTCTTTCTGGTATATGAATGCCCAAAACTGGATGCAGTACCACCAGTGTAGTCCTGCCAATGTCACAAAGAAGGGCATGAAACCCTTTGTTTCCGCTGGTGTCTTCACCCCAAAATGCAGCTGGCTCTATTTGTCCACCAGGATCACAAGGGCTTTTGTTGGAAAAGATTTTGTATTTACCTTTGCTAAATTTCATGAGGTTTTTTCAGCCCATTTTTTCAGCCTCTTGAGGTTCCTTCACACAGCAGCCCTCCTGTCCAGTGTGTCAATCACTCCTTCCAATTCAGTATCTTCCATAAACTCACAGAAGGTGTATGCTATCCACTCTATCCCATCATTCAGATCATTAATAAACATATGAAACTATATTGGCCTCAGTAGAGATCCCTGAGGGACACCATGAGTAACCGGCTGCCAGGTGGACTTTGTGCTGCCTATCACTACCATTGCAGCCTGACAGTCCAGCTAATTTTCTACTCACCTTGTCATCCACTTATTTAGTCTATATTTAGTCAATTTGCCTATAAGATGTATGTGTCAAAGACCTTACTAAAGACAATTCAGTGAGCCAATTGCACTTTGTGTACATCCTTTTCGCTAAAGATAAGTGGTTAACTTTTGAGTTTTCAGTTAGATATAACTTAACTACCATAGCAATCATTATAGTTACCCTTCTTTAAAAACAGCTATGTGTAATGATCAGTGAATCTAAGTGAAAATGGTTTGAGAATTTATTCGAGGATCAGGGGAAGAGAGATTTAGCACACACTTAAGGTCTTTCCTGGGATGTTTATAAATGTGGTGTGCATGAGTCTCAAGTATTCATCCTTACCTGCCAGAAAATATTATTTTCTATGCCTAAGCTTTTCAGGAGAGATGAAACATATTTGTCAATAATAATTTAACAGTTACAAGTAACTTACCATATTTACCATAGGTATTTACCATACCAATTTCTATAGAAGTAACTTGGATATATTAGACCTCCTTGTGTAAGAACAAAGAACATAAAAAATATTTATGGCACACAGAGGTGTAAGGAGTCCAAAGCTTCTCTTTGTTTCATCAGGGTGTTCAAGAATTTTCTTATAAATGTACATTTGAGCAGGACTTAAATGAAGATTTTTCTCTGTAGAAGCAGCATTTGGGGTCCTAAATAAATAAATGAACAAATAATCTTCCATCTATAATACTTTTGCTTTAAGTCTTACACTAGGGAAGGTAGCCAAATCTCAGACATGTTTCAATGGCAAACGTACATATGTCAAAAAAGTAAGAAAATGATGTAAAATTCTGAGACATCATTATTGCATGTCCACTTCCTTTTTCCTTTATCTTCAAGAAAATTTCCTAATAATGCTTACTTCCCTTTTTCAGTTAACACCTAGTCATTTCCCATTGCCTAATCAGAAAATTATTCCTGCTTATGCACCCAGTGATGCCAAGAGAATATTTTTACCATTGCAGAAAAGCGTAAAAAAATGACATAAAAACTCATTGGTAACATTTATATGGGTTCTCCTTTCAATTATTTTGTATGCTATAGGGAAGGATGTCATATGAAGTCTTACACATATTTAACATAGTTCAGGGGAAATAAAATTGTGTCAGGTCTGAAATGTTGCCAAATAAAAAATGTGAAATTGTGCCATGGAAGTTAAGGGCACAATTCTAGGCCTTAGGTGAAGTTTCATAGGGAGCATCTGGAGAACCCTCTTCTCCTGTTCTGTTCCAAAAGAATCAATCCTTTGGAACAAAGTCAGAAGGGGATTAACTCTGTTATTTGTCTGAGGAATACACCCAAGGGAAGTGGGAACCCTTGAGTATTTGGTGTTTCCTGATGATTCCCTTGCTGCTGTACAATTTATAACCTAGTACTTCATAAAACCCTTATAAGGATTGGCTTTTTTCCAGATTTGCCAAGTATGACTAATAAAGTGACACATTTACATGTACTTAGCCCACAGAGATTTGAAGATTAAACCCTTATAAAGATATCTGGCCCCCAAGTGTAAAGAAAATTATTCTACCAGGAGCAACCAATTTCCCCTCAAGGTGAAACAAAGACTACAACTAGAAAAAGATTTGAGAGGAAAGACAGACAATTATCTAACCAGTCCGGTCCTGATGAAATAGGATGACATGGAAGATATTTAAAGGGTGTTAGTGTCTTGAAAACTTGTTTGTTTCTTTTCCAGAAATATGATTCGGCATAATGATATATATCCTGTAGTCCAACTGTCTGTTGAAACTGTATGGACAGAAATAGTATGAAATTAGTATGAGGATGGCAAATAAGGTTAATTACACATAAACTGCTATTTTTTAAAATGTCTTATGTTAACTTGAGCAACAAAGTAAGAGATTCTTTTAAGTAAAAAAAAAAAAAAAAGTTCTAGGTGTATTAACAGATAATAATGATATGTAAAAGATGGCATTCAGATTCATTTCCAAAAGTCATGTTACAGTTGCATTCTAATTAGTGCATTTCAATCTCTGTGCAAATGCAGCAACTGGGATCCTCAAAACAGTTTTTAAACTGTTATCTGTAGCATAAGAATGACTTCTGAGCATTAGGGATTTTTTTTTAAGAGAGAAAAAATGTTACAAAGATAAAGTCAATGGTCCAAGATTTCACAACAGATTAGAATTATGATGTGTTGCCAGGTCTGAAATAGTAACATAACAGTGAAAGTATAAGGAAAAGTTTGTATTCTTTGGGAATGTGGGTGCTTATAACTGGCAAATGAGCACCTATCTTTGCCTAAGGACATTTGCAATGCAGAAAACAGGCTTTTGGACATTGAAGCACCCTAAGAAGATTGATTTATCAGGTAGCTTGACTAATTCTGTTGAGCTCTGTGACGCAGTGTCAACCTTGTTTATTATATAATATTTCAGTACTTAGGGTACTCACGCCAGAAGTAAAAAAAAAAAAAAAAAAATGCATGGGACTTCATTCATTGTAATTTGATTTGAAATAACAATTTCATCATCATAAAAATGTTCACTAAATACTTGCCTGATGACTATTATAAAAGAATACACATTTCATCCCTGACCTCAATTGTGGGCCACTGTGCAGACACTGGAAACCCAGAACAAGAATATTAGATGCCAAAATGGGGCTCAACAGAGCTGTAATCAGACATACAGGCAGCTAGTAAGGAGGATGGAAGCATGAGCGCCATCCTTGATTTTTTTAATCAATTACTTTGTAATATAAGATACGTAAACAGTGTATGAGACAAAGGTTCTGAATTTACCATTCACAGAGAGGGTGACCTACATCTAAGGCTATAGAGTCAGTCATCCACGTTGTGGCCTTCTGTGTTGGATCTGTGGATTCTGCACTTGTGGTGTCCAACAGCTCAGTTTGAACTAAAAGAGAGAGAGAAATCAATAAATGTAATTCCAGAAGATAATACAGATACTTTGTAATCCAGGAAATCTTCTTTTGACCTTATATAAGCTGTGATTCAGCAGGGTAATTAGATGACTACATAGTTTAATCATATGAGCATTCCTATGCTATTGCCGTCCATGAAAGCATTCACTTGTTTGGAAGCTGGTACCTGTTAACTCCCTTACTGAATCAAGTCTTCAGCTGACTAGCTTATTTGCATGAATTTCAATTAACCAAGTTTGCCTTTTCTGGCTCTATTTCAAGAGATGCCTTTACAAGATCTTCATTACTTTCTAATTGCCAAACCTGTTGTCAACTTTTTTGTCTCTTACTGACAAGTTGTTTTAAAGCAGCTCAGCTATTTAAAGCCTTCATTAATTTCATCCTTTTCTCATTTATTTATTGGACTAATCTTGCCTTATTATTTTCTCAACAATATCTGTTGTAGCCCATCTGATTTTCTCTAACCCTCTGATTACATTAATTCATTTGCCAGTTTGGCTGCATTTCTCCCTCAGTTATCAGTTTATTTCTGTGCAGGTATTCTTCTCATCTTACAGTAACACTTATTTTTAACCTTTATCCTTCAAATACTGTGTTTTGAACTTCTGCTCTAAGGTAAAATTTCCCTTTTTTATGTGTCTATTTACATGAGGGTTGAAAAGAAGACAAACATTCACCTGCTGGGAGAGACAGGCTTCACACAAAAAGCTTAAAGAAATGAGAAAATAACAGTAAAGACAAAGATTTCCTTAAAGCTCTCAGCGTCCAAATTTGTCAAATATGTTAAATCCAAACAGTTTCTGACTTAGCAGACCCTACACATCTTTAGCTAGGGGTTATATATACATGTAATTCTAGTGTACGGTTATAACGTGGGAGGCAGGGACGAGATTTGCATTTTACCTAACATCAGTTGTTGACATTGTAGACATCTGCCCCAGGAAGCGTTTGTTTGGGTTTTTTTAATCTACTGACTATAGAATTTAGACAACTAGTTTAGAAGTTAAATCTACATGATAGATTTTTAAATGTAGTGAGATTGATTCCACCAGAATATTACTGCAATTGCAGTTGCATCACTTCCTGACACAGATCTCTCTACCAGTGTCATCCTGTATCACTTTTCTTCTAAAGAGCTGTTCACTTCAAAATTATTACAAAAAAAAAAAAAAAGAAAAAGAGAGAAAGTAAATCTCAAAAAGCATATCTTAAACAGAATATGCTCCATTTTAGTTTGTTTAACATTAGGCTATGTTGGTTATGAACTTAATACATTTTATATCCTAAGGGATCAGTTCCAAAATCCCCGATCCGAGTGTGTACCCAAAACAATTTTAGGCATATACTTGGGCATACACAGACAAAAATATGTATGCCTTCTCTCCCACATAGGGAAATCTGAGGCTCCTGTCCCAAATGGAAACTGAAATATCACAGGCTGTTAGACTGTTAGGGTGAGCCATGATCCTGTACATAAAAGGATTAATTAATAGATAGGTACAGACCTTGAAAATCTCCACTGGTTTGTTCTGTTGAAGTGGGTTACTCTTGGCTAACAGTCAAACTCCCACCTAGACACTGCCTTCAGTGGGATATGGTGGGTCAAAGATAAGAAGAACAGGAATAAAAAAGCTCTTGGGTTGAGATAAAGACAGGGACGTCACTTACCAATTTAGAGTCATGGGCAAAACAGACTCAATTCAGGGAAAATTAATTTATTGCCAATTAAAATAAAGATGTAATTGCTCACTCAGGTAGTGTGAAGCAAAAAGTCAAAGATCAAAACAGTACCTTTCCTCCCCCCTTCCCCAGTCTTATCTTCATCCCTTCATTTCTGACCCCTCAGAGAAACAGCAGGGTTGTTTCTCACACTTTTTTCCCCTCACTTGTCACACTGCTGTGTAGCATTTTCTGCCTGTTCTTAAATACGTTGTCCCTGAGGCACCACCACCTTGGCTGCAGGGCTCAGCCATGGCCTGCAGTGGGTCTGTTGGAGCTGGCTGGAACTCTTCTCACAGAAACAGGCTTTGCAGCACCTGCTGCCAGCGCCTGGATACCCACACCCGCTGCAACTGTTTTCTATCTTTAAAGTTTGACCACGTTGTCAGTTGTCTGTTCGTTTAGCTGTACAGTGGAAGAAATAGGAGATATCCCAGCACTAAGGTCAGACCTTGTTCGTGGCACTATGTCTCAAATACTCACAAGAATCGCTAACATCCTCGGGGAAAAAAAAAAAAAGAAAAAAAGTTTAAAAATAACTCTGTGGCTATCAGTTTTGGTTGAGTTAAATTTGTACTGTGAAATATAAGCAAGTGAAATAATGAAATACAGCAAGAATAAAATGCTTTAGGGCAGATACTTAAAGGAAAGATGCCAGCAGAAAAAAACTTGACAGAAAAGCTCTGTTTTCCTCAGCTTTCAATAATATTTTTTTCACTCCCTCTTTTTTGTCTTTACCCAGTGACAAAGATAATACTCCTGCCAAGTCTAACCACTGCCTCTTTGGATTGTAATTTCTGTCAGCAGACAACTCATTTCAAAATCATCTATATATCTGATAATTCTGTCTCAAGGAAAGGTAGTACATGAAAATATTTCAGGACTTTAGGACACTAACAGTTTTGAGGTCCCAAGTCTCTGAATATATGTATAGAAATATTCAAACAACAAACAATATGAATCTTTATACATTTCCATTAAATCTTTAATATGAATTGAATTTATATTGAGGTCTTTTCCGACCTCCACAGAAATAATGGATTTGACACAAATAAATAATGAGAACAGCATAAATCCAGCTAGTTCTTAGAACTGTAACCCAGAATATATGGTGTTGCTGGTCTGGTTACGTGTCACTGAAGCTGGAGGTTTAACCATTGCCTTCATTTAAGATGGTATGAAGTAGCCCCTAAATGCCTATGTGATGTCAGACTGCAGGAGATCAAGGGCCTTCAACCAAAACACATAAATAAACAGTTACCCAAAATGAAAATATTTCTTTCTGATCATGCTTTATGTTTATGAGTTAAAGGATACAGACACACTATGGAAAGAGAGAGACACAACTTCCAGCCACACATACAGGTGAATGAAGGTTGTTAAGATGGCCATGAGAAAAGTCTTTGCTGAAAGATTGTCTGGGCTAAGTGAAGTCTGAGCAAAGAAATCATCAGCTGGTTTATTTCTGTCGGGTTCAGGGAAACAGTGTTTAACGTTTTTACATTGTTAACAAATAGGCAACTTCCCTTGTTTTTAATTTTACTGTGAACTGTGATTCTGAACTACAGAGAGCTACTCAGGTAAAAGAAAAAGGTCTGTGTGGGAAAATAAATCCTAAAGGAGAATGAACTATTTGAGAATTTTGAAGCTACATTCTGTTGTATTTAAATTCATTATTACCTTATTTCCTAAGTTATCTCTTGGATTTTTATGGCTAAATCATAAATCATGGGTTTACTCAGTTGAAATGAAGATGATAACACCTACCTCAAAGTAATTTTTAGAAAAGCTTGACATATAAGCAAATCCTACCCATTTTGCTTAGATTAAGTTTAAATGTAATACATTTTCTCCTTTGCTAAACATAAATTCTTTTCCTCATCTTCAGTAGGAATGTTTTTGTTTATTTTGCAAATTAACATGAGTTTACTGGACCAATTCTAGGTCACAAGAAGCCTGTTAGCATGTTACTAGGTGCTGTGATGCAAGGTTGTAAGATTTATGACAGGGGCAGTCTTCAAAGGGGACATAAAATGTGTTTTCTGTTTCAGGACTATTTCTGCCACAAATTCATTGTCTTTGTTATAAGGTAACAAAATATTATTTAAAAATCTCAAACTGAAATAAGATAGAAAACACAACCAGTTTACCTGCCATTGCATTACCTGAAAGGGAGCAAAAATATCTCTTTCTCTCTTGCTTCTTGAATTATCATGTTCAAGATCCAGTTAAATTCTTTGCATTGTTGACTATGTGTTTGGTTTTACTCTCAAGGGAAAAATATATCTTTCAGAAATTATTAAGAAAGACTATTGTTTTCAGAAGTCCGCATTGTTTCTGATTTTGAAGCATATGTGTCATATTTTGATGCATATTGTCAAGTTTAATCAAACAAGTTGATGCATGTAAGACATGATCCAATTTCACATGATCAGAATTATTTCATTTGACATACCACCATGTGACATTAAAGGTCAAATTAAATACAATAACAAACAAGCAAAAACTTTGCACTGTGTTAAAATATTTTAAGAAAAAAGAACCTTTTAAAGCTAGGTAAGGTATTTGTGTTCAGATGTGAAACTCATGCATTTTAACTATTTGTGGTATTTTGGTGGCCAGATTAGATTTCCTAGTACTATGAATTTAACCAGTAATGTAACTTAACACAAAGCTGGAACTTCAAGACTCTAAGGAAATTTGTTTTGGGTTGATAATTTGTCTATAAAGATGGATAGAGCAACCTGATATAGAGAATGAGAAAATGTTTGCCCTTCTGTTTGTGAAGGCTAGGCAGAGAAAATACTAAAGTGTACAGTACCTGCTCTTATTATTCCAAAAACATTCCCTGTCCTTACATACATGCTTTTATGAAAAAGGGATTGTGTATAAGATGGACAACTAATTTATTTTTATTTCTGAAAAAAACCCAAAAACCAAAAACCACAAAACAAAGCACCAAACAAAAAACCCCACCAACTACTTGTGGAACGCAGCTAAGGGTGGGGGTTTATGTATGAATTTACCTGGTTGATATCTGATTTATGGCAAACAAAACCAAAAGAAAAACCAAACAAACCCCATGCTTTTAAAGATTTAAAATTAAAGGTCGTGTCTCTTGGTTGGGTTATAGCAGATTTTGTTTCATATGTATGTGAACTCACTTGAATTCATGTGACCAATCTCCTGTGAAGGAACTTGCAATCAGTATCGTCCATCTGTAGCAAAATCTGTATCTTCACTTTCAGGTGTGACATGCACTAAACCAAATTTTTTATCTTAAAACATTCCTGGAATACTCAGTGACTGAAATTCTTGTTGAATAAATTTTACCAAAGTGCTTTTATGAAGTTCTTTATCAGGTAGTTCTGGAACTTACTCTGTGCTGCTGACAAACCTGGATACTTGTTTTACTTGAACTCTCCCTCACTGAGCTATCTTGTTCTTTATCTATTTAGATTGTGACAGAAATGTAGCAATTATGAAATAAGGAATTTTTCAATCAAAAATTAATCCAGGCCTAAGGATTTAGTTATTATATTATATTAAATTATGATATATTATATTATTTTGTACTGTATTACATTACATTATATCTGTTATATTATATTTATTATATTATAATACATATGTGGTACTTACATAAATGCACATAAACATTAAAACATCTAACATATATGAAACATGCTGGACATTAAAAAATCTCACATCACATAAAACTAGTTTAATCAGTGGGGAATGCATTCAAATGCTGATCTTTAAAATCGGTGGGATAATGCAAAATTTTCTCATTGAAAACTAATAAATAAAAATGAAATCTTGCAACAGTCATGTTGTCATTATCCCAGACTAATAATTAAAAGGTAGGTTATGCCATGTCCAGGCATGCAAAAATTAGGTACACTGATATATCTCCTCCTAGAGATGTATGTATCTCAAGGAGATGCACATCTTTATAGACTGAGAGAGAAACAGAGACTGATTCTCGTGTTTACAGAACATAGGAAAATAATTCTGTGATTTGTACTTTGGGAATAATTAAATCCAATTCTGTTAAAGGCTTGTTGAGAATCAGAGGTTTGATTTTTATCTCCTGCTAGCTGAGGTCACTTCTGCAACCTGATGACAATGTTTTTACCAATATAGTCTGAAACAAATTGAGGTCAGTGTACATTTTCTCACAGCCTTGCTCTCAGATTTCTTCCATGAACTGCAGAAGGTTTCAATTTACTGAAGCACTGAAGTAGGTAAGATCCAATCAAAGTAAAAGCAGAATCAATAAATGCTAACCTCAGAGGGCTAAATAGTAGTGACATCAGTCAGGGGAAAAAGTTGTTTGCAGAACCAAAATACTATTGTTCTGTACCCAAAATAAAATAAAAATACAGCTATATGTTTTTTATAGTACTTGTTTACTGAAATGTATTTAACATGTTTGACAAACAGCAAGATGGATTTTCTATCTAGTATAGAAATGTACCTATGTTTTGGCAAACATTGGAATCATAGAATGGTTTAGGTTGGAAAGGACCTTGAAGATCATCGAGTTCCAACCCCCCTGCCATAGGCAGGGACACCTCCCACTAGACCAGGTTGCCCAAGGCCACGTCCAGTCTGGCCTTAAACCCCCCCAGGGATGGGGCCTTAACAACCTCTCTGGGAAACCTGTTCCAGTGCCTTACCACCCTTAAAGTGAAAAATTTCTTCCTAATGTTTAATCTAAACCTGCCCTCTTCCAGTTTATAGCCATTCCCCCTTGTCCTGTCACTACAAGCCCCAGTAAAAAGTCCTTCCCCAGCTCTCCTTTAGGTACTGGAAGGCCACAGTAAGCTCTCCCCAGAGCCTTCTCTTCTCCAGGCTGAACAGTCCCACCTCTCTCAGCTTCTGCTCATAGGAGAGGTGCTCCAGTCCTCGGATCATCTTTGTGGCTCTCCTCTGGATGCACTCCAGCAGGTCCATGTCCTTCTTATGTTGAAGACTCCAGAGCTGGATGCAGCACTTGCAATCCACAGAAGCCAGTTGGATGCCAATCCAAATTCTACTCATCTCTGTAATATACTTCCCATTACTTTATCTCCTAACACTTAATGGTTGATGTAAATGAATCATACATTTTTAAACACTATTATCAATAAAACATGTATAAAATATTCACAAAAACAGTTATATATTGAATTGGCTACACGAATTTGGTAAAAATCAATTTTACATTTAAAGAACACAGTTGTCTGCTATAACCTTTTTCTTTTGGTAAACAATATAACTGTGTAATTGTGTATAAATATTTGAAAAAAAATGTTTATTTTTTGTGTCAGCATTATTATACAGTATATAGGATTTAAGGAGTATGTTATCTGCAGTTATAGAATAACTATATGTGCATTTATATATATTCTTTAAGCTTGCTTTTAAAAGAAATGTAATTTTATTTTTTAGCTGAGTATCAGTTAAACTGCATTATGCTTAGTGTAGCTCTGTTGTGTCAGCATTCATACAAATTCTTTTCTCAGTCTTCAGGAATTCTTATAAATCAGCACTAACTGTGATTTACTTTTTCAATCTACGTCAATTATAAAAATACTTTCTTTATCAAAGGTAAAAACCAGTTTCATAGTCTCAGTATTCTTATTTTTTTAAAAAGTAGACAAAATATAATTTGACTCAATTATATTCACTCTAAAATAAAATCAGAGGAAAATGTTTTGGGTTTTTTTAGGATGTAACTGTCCTATAAGATGATTTTTCAGTGTTTATGGTTTTGTACAGCTTTCTAAAAATAATGTCCTGGTTCTGTATAAGGAAATTGTGTGGAGTGCTATATTTATTCATTTGTATTTTTATTTAAAAATGGAGTCGAGTTAGTTAAACAGAACAAAACAATTAAAAAAACCCCACAACCTAACAGTATCACAGAGGTCATAAATAATTAAGATATCACTTCAATCACAGCAACTGTTAAACTGCATGGTTTTTTTTCTTTGAGATAATCCTGTTCCATTTAAAGAGTTAATCTCTGTGAGTGCTGCCTGAAATGCCTAAAATGGTCCTGCCTAAAATGTCTTTCCCTGTGCCTGCTCAGAAAAATCACTGAACAAAGTGGTTTCTGCCAGGTACTATGTGAATATGCAGTGATACCCTGACTTTCTTTGGAGCTTGTTTTTGGGAAGCAGATTAGAGGAACCAAGGCCAAAAGTCCTTTGAAAATCTAATATCTGGCCATGCTGGATCAGAACAATGGTTCATCAGGCTCTATATGCTGTTTTTATAATTGGTCTGTAGTAGTTGTTTACAGAAGTTGGTCAGTACTTGTTTTTAGAAGAACATAAAATCAGATCAAGCACATAGTGAGATTTCCCTGTATTCTCTCATATCTGAAACGTATTGTTCCAATTAGTTTGGTTAAGAAGTGCAAAATCTTGCACATGGAAATCTGTCTTTTGATATAGCATAATAAAAATATGAACAACTTTGCTGAGAAAATGGCAATAAGCATGTGCATCAGTAAACACAAGTTAAAACTTCCCATGAAATAAAAAATAGTTGCCGTCTCTGCCATGAGCTCTAAAAAAAGTGATTTTGGTGAATATCATCAAATCAATGATATTTGAGTATTAGTCCATGAAGATTTGCAACAGAAGTAAAATAACAACTGTAAATTTGCTTTCTTTTTCTTCTTGATACCTAGCTAAACTGTGAAAATAATGTTCATAAGTTATTTATACTTTTATATGTTCTCATAAGATAATTATGACATATTTCTTAATAAATTTAGCATATTTTATATATCAGAATACTTGAAACATTTTTCCCTCTCTTTTTTAATATTGGTCATAAAATCATATAAAAAGAAGACTGGATATTATTGTAAAAGGTCACCCAGTCCTCCTTTCCTGAAGAAGGATGAAACACAACTTGAGTAGATATAACCAGAGATAAATATGTATTCAGTTCTTTAAAAATGTATTCTATTATCTTTTTGTAAATGTGTTCACACAGTTCACTGCCTTTATTATAAAGAATTTTTTTCTTAATATTTAACATAAACCTTTTCTTTTGCTAACAGAATGAGGATACTTCGTTATTATCCTTTTCATGTTAGTCTTTTTATACTGCTAAATAAAACAAACCCATTGTCTTTGACCTTTCCTCCTTAGCTATATTTTCAAATTTTCTTGCCATTCTTGCTTGCTGACTCCTGTTTTGACTGTAACTTTCTTTCAAAGTGGGCCCAGATGAGACAGAAACTTAGGACAGAAAAATTATAATCGCCATTTAAAGCATATGGCTTCCAAAATGCCATTTTCCTTTTCCATAAAGAGAATCACTTCTCCCCCACCACTGATGGCTAATTTGTGGACCACTCTGGGCCTACACCTTTTAAGTTTTAATGTTGCTTATCTATTTATTCTGTATTTTGTGTCAGTGAATTTTACATAACAGAACCATATCAGAGTGCAAGTGTTTAGTGTTGTTTTTCTAGCTGATTTCAGAACATCTTTATTTTTTCAACTTTAAAATCCAATCATCTAATGTGTTTGTAACCCCTCTAATTTGTTTTCATCAGATCTGTGGATGTCGTCAACAATTTTTAGAATACGCTCTGTATTCTACCAGCTAACTCAATAAATATATTGAACAAAACTGGGTCCAATCCAGAAACCTTACATACTAACCAATCAAAAAAATTGACATCTATTCATTCAGTGTGATTTTCAGTCAGTTGTGTATCTGTCTCTGGGGATTTAATTTAGTTTTATTTCTCTGCTTTGATTTTAAGTATGTCATGTTAGACACTACCAAAGCTTTTTTAAAAGCAATACATAATTATTTCCCTTGTTTCAATGTTATCTAAGCTAGTTATCTTATCAAAGAATGTTTGATAATTATGTCTTAATTTGTTAATGAGACCCAAACTCTTTATAATTGCATACTGAAAATCAATTATTATTTTAAAAGACACTACAGGTAAAGACTTCCATATTCACAGTAATAATTCTTGATTCAAACCGTCTGCCTTTGTCTTGTCAGCACCAGTTAAATACTGATAACTTCCAGCAGCAGAATGGAGACTTAATTTTGCAAGCACAGGCCAGGCAACTAGCTCAGTGAACCACTTTTATATGCTAGAATTCGACTTTTTTTTTTTTTCCTGTAAGCTGTTCAGGCTTCTTTTTGGAGTTAATGTTTGTTGTATGTATGTAAATTGTGTTGGCTGAGTCAGACATGTTTAACCAGTTCTATATACGAAAATGTGCTCTGGACTGAGAATAAGTGTATCATGTTACTGTAAAGAAAGGACCAAACAGAAATTTATACTGCAGTATTTTTTTCACCGTACTCACACATTTTACTACCTGTACAGAAAGGAAAACATTTAAAAGTCAAAAAATCCACTGTATTCAACTATGCACAAGCAAGCAGGTACCCTGTGCCTACCTGTCCTCTCTCTCTCTCTCTCAAATATTTTACTTTCTTAAACAACAATGTTTAATTAGTTGTTGCTATGAAACATTTGGCAAAAATCAGAAGGATTTGTACTGAAAATCTATCAGAGAGCTAAAGCAACCTTGATCCTAAAATAAGAACTAGTAAGATTCATTCATTATTATAACAATAATTTTCTTACCACTTACAAAACCAGCATGGAAATAATAATTACTGTTTTCTTTCCCAAAGCCATTTCAGCTGCTAACCAATTCTTTGGTATCTAATCAGCACTGACTGCATTTGTTACTTAATTTGACCTGTACAATTTCAGTCTCCAAGGTTAGGAGGGACAGTCACATTATCTGCTTATATAATATGACATTAAACATACAATAGAATAATAGAATCACAGAATCATAGACAGTTTGGGTTGGAAGGGGCCTTTAAAGGTAATCCAGTCCAACGTCCCTGCAATGAGTGTGGACATCTTGACCTTGTCAAGACACAGACACCTTGACCCATCCAACCTGACCTTGAATGTTTCCAGGGATGGTGAACATACTACGTCTGGTTCCACAAGCATAAAGACTTACAGAAACTCGGTATCCTATTATTTAAATATAAGTCATATTTGACTTATTTGACTAAAGACCATTTTAAAGAGTCGTTAAAATAAAAATCAGAGGATCAAATTCACTACTACATTTCTATATATAAAAGATGTGAGGTAGTCTCGAATCAAAAATGCTATTTGTTGTTGTACACAAACATTATTTCCTGTTTAAAGAGACATAAACTATGGTGTCCCCAATGTGCAAAAAGTCAAGATAAAATGTTATGCCGAAAGAAAAAAAAACTGTACATGTATCAAATATAAAAACTGCCTAGAGTATCAGGTTCTGTTTTTGTTTGTTTGGGTTTTTTTCATAGATTTTCTTAAAAATAGTTAGTTTGTTTAAATACAAAACTTCTAAGAATAAAATATGTTCAGTTGTTGGAAACATCATCTGAATATAAAGCAGATAATGTTCAGCCAAATAGCACTCTTTTTCAAGGGGGTGGGTAGGGAGGGAACATTTTGCAAGCATATGTGTATTTCTGCAGTCACAAAGCCGTTAGTATCTTCCATTCTCTTTCCTGCAATTGTACTTTAGATTGTGCAGCAAGCATAGCATGACAAGGATACCTGAGGGTATAATAACTGTTATATACAGGGTTTCTGTTCAATGAGGATGTCTGCATCTGAGATGCAAAATTGGTAAATGAGTGAAGGCTTTGTGGAATGTAAACAGTCAAACATAAAGCTAGTCAAAGGGCATTGCTAGGAAGATTCGGTATGTCTGCTCAGGACCCTACTTAGCACAGCCTGTTTTTTGTCATTGTGCAATTCATCAAGCATGAGCAATTTCTTTTTTTTTTTCTTTTTTGTTTTTATACAATAGAACCATAAATGCACAGTCATAAAAAAAGGAGATGATGCACTGTAGTTGAGATATCAGCTAAGGCTGTTTGCAGTTCTATTAAAACCTTATTTTCAGAAGTTTATAATAAAAATTCACCCCTCGGTTAAACCTTGAAGCAGTGGCATCTTATTTCAGTATAATTAAAATCAATCAGTTAATTTCTGCTTGATTAACACCATATATTTGTTCTGCAATATCTCAAATAGTGGTAAATTAAATGCCTACTACATCTGAATAAAGTAAGTTGTAAAGCATAAAACCAGTACTTGCAAGGGTTGTGGATGCATAGTAAGTATGGCATCTTGCTACAGATCTACAACTGTGAGTTTAATTCTTGCTCTGGATTTGGGTCAAAACTGCACCTACTATATTTGCCAGTGGGTGAGAAAAGGCTTAGGAAAAAAAATATCTACATGTAATGCCAATACTAGCATATTCTCTTACATTGCTATCTTCAGGTTCCGCTGTGTGCTGACGTTAACAGTCTAGGGATTACCTCCTGAACTCCTTCTGCTCCAAGACATGAATACCTTATCAACTTGGAAGTCCAGAGAGCACTGAAATTCCCATTTGACAATGTGCCTCTTTTCCAAGTAATTCTCTTAGTGATTTAACTTTACTCCTGGATGACAAACAAGTTACTCTAGTGTATCTGTGAAGAACCTCTCCTACCTGATGAGAGGAGTAGCCCCAAGAGGAAAAGCACTTAGAAGTTTATCCAAGATACGTTCAAAGACTGTCCCAGGCAATCATCATATCCCATTCCTTGAAATTAGCTATTGAAAAACTCTTCTACAGATAGCTGTATTTTTTCTAGTTCAATTTAGCCATTCATCATTACAGTGACTCATTGTTTGAACATGAGGGTGGCCATACTGCACCAGATCAGAATTTTGTCTCCTAAAATGGCCATAAACTGATACCTAGGGGATGGTAGAAACAGAGCAAATATACATGACATTTCTCCCAGTGTCTTGCTAACATAGCCCAGCAGTCATTTAGCTTCCATTGTTGCAGGGGCACGCTGCTGTCTTGTGTTCAACTTTTTGTCTTAAACAAAAGATTTGTCTCTTTTCTGTAAACTTTCTAGCCAGTCAGTTTCCAGCCTGTACTGCTGCATGGCATTATTTCATCCAGTGTACAGGGCTATTGGAAGTGAAGTTGTTTCTTCACCCATTCCTCTAGCCTGTTGAAAGCTGTTTCAATGGCAGCCAGTCCTTCAGCGTATCAGTTCTTCTGTCCAGAGACATGCTGAAAGTGCACTCTCCCTCATCATGCAGACCATTAATGAGGATGTTGAACAGTATTGACCTCCGTATCAACCCTGAGGAATAACTCAGGCTGACGTATAATATCTGGCTAACAGCTGGGTTTTGAACTGCTGACAACATCTCTTTCAGCATGGCAATTTAGTCAATTTTTCACCCAACTTGTCATTCCATGTATTCAGATCATTTCTTTCCAACACAGCTACAAGAAGATGTACTGTGGGACACCACGTAAAAAATGTTGGTAACATTAAGCTAGCCACCTCTCTTCCCTCACCCAAGCAGGTCTTCTCATCTAAAATCACTTTCTTAAACATCAGCTTAAGAAAAATAAAAACAGGAGGGAATAAAAATTGTTCTTTTTTATCTTTTTTACTTCAAAGATGAAGTCAACTTTCCTCTAAGTCAAAGCATTTCTTAAGCAGTAATAATGGTTAATAATATCCCATTTACCCTGTCTTTGGCTTCACATAAAGAAAAGGAGGGTAAGCAAAGGATTATGTTTTGTCTTTTGCTCTTCACATGCTATAGTTATGAAGAGGAAATCAAGTAGTCTTTAAATAAATATATTTGCAAGCTAAATTATACATGAAAAATCTAAACCACAGTTGTAGTTCTGTTACAATACAGAAAAGAATAAGACAAGCTCTTGGGAATTCCTCTTGAAAGGAATATCTTAATTCCTACATGAATAATAATACAGTAAATTGTTTAAGGGGTTGAATAGCGCAAGAGTCGATATTGTACAAACTCCTTGTACGTAGTTAGCCACTCTCAGCACAAACACCAAAATAAGTACAGAAAAAACAGGGTGTTTATGACATCTTTTCTAATCAAAAATAGAAAAACAAACAAACAAACAAAAAACCCCACAAAACCAAAACCTAAGAGGCATTTAAATAAAGCCAAAACATAAAGCAGATGCAATTGGCATATCCAGAAGCCAAAAGGTACAGAATGATTCTTGGTGAATCATTTTCCAGGATGTCTGGATGTCTCCCATACCGTGCAGTTGACCTTCTAGAAATCCAGTCCCTATTGAGGAGAAAAAGGGAGTGAATTGCTGTTAGAAGTGGGAACCTATCACCACGGTCAGTAGACCTGACCATTTCAGAAACAAAATTGCAGAACATGTTTGCAAATAAAATTGAGTATTGATATATGTGAATCATTTATTTATGTATATATTGGTAAATCATCTCCCTATAATCTATCCACACTTCATATATTTGAACTATACTATCAGATAATATTGCAAAATAAATATTAAAAGCATGCAGTTTTTCAGTCTCCTGATGTGGAGATGTACCCAAGAAGGAACGTGTTATTAAGATACAAAAGGGATTAAGAGATAAAGAATATAAAAATATTAGATTGTCTTTACAGAAATAGGTAGACTGAGGGAATAGCAGAAGTATGGTTTCACAGTTATCTTAAACTTATCTGTGCACTTCTATTGAAGGAGAGGGTCCCAGTACATCCTTTCTACCTTTCCTTTGCCCGCGCGTCAACTCTGCCGTTGCTTCTGTGGTGCTGGCTGTAGCAATTACTCAGTAAATCAGATGAACTTGCTGATCTGATGGAAGCCTTTTTTTTTTTTTTTTTTTGACCCGCAAGATTAGTTTCCAGTCAGATAACCAAGCTGGTTTGGCTTACTGTCCTGACCATTAATGACAACACAAAGGAATAAACAGGATTATGCAGCTAGAGTAAAACCATCTTATTTAGCAGCAGAGACAGCTGTAGCCACTTGTGAAAACTAGACTTTGGCACAATGCTGATTATTGCAAAGCCAAAAGAAAACTGCACATTTTTTGTACTGAGAAGAATTAGCTGTCATCTAAAAATCCTTTGAAGAGATTGGATATTTTTTCTTAGAACTAAAACAAATAAAATGCTAAGAGTGTCTAAAAGTATTAACTGGTTCAGAGAAACAGTAATTCACTTATTTCTGTCTTGTGAATGGGCATAAGAACAAGGAGGTATTCTATATCTTGAAAGGTTAGAAAACAAGAAAGGATGAGAGGAAGTGCTTTTCCTTTGCATACAATGTCTGATTAATTCATGAAACTTGGTCATGAGAAGTCATTGATCCAAACAGTTTAAAGCATTATACATGCCTTTTTTTTGGATATCAGTACAGCTAAGATCTACTGCTTCATCCTTTAGCAAATAAAATGGATATAAAAGTTTTCAATTAAGTGTAAATTATTTTTTAATAGTGTCATGATTTGGCCTCAGCCAGCAACAAAGAACCACGCAGCCGCTCGCACAACTCCCACAGTCGTGGAAAAAGAAAATGACAGGGCCAAACTCGTGGGTTAAAAGAGTGCAATTTAACAGAACAGCAAAAGGAAAAGACGAAAACGCAATTACAGTACCGCCGCGAAGCCCACCGACCGGACCCTCACCGCCGCAGCCCACCCCCGAGTGGCAACGCCTCTCTTCGCCCGGCTAGCTCTTCTTATAGCCCGGGCATGGGTCACGTGGTATGGAATACCTGCCCCCTGCCGGCTCCTGGGGAGATTAACCCCATCCCTGCCGGAACCAGGACAAATAGTTTACAATATTTTCTAGTACTTCAATATTGTTATCTTGCCATATAACACATTAAGATGGCTTCTAACGTAAGGGCTTTTTTATTCACTGTCAGCTTATTTTGAGTTTTTCCATTTGTTCCCTTAACAGTACACTAAAGACAATCTCAGATATTTAATTCATTTTTATCAATGTCAAATGCTTAATAAAGTTAAATAAAAAATACTTTGCACTTGAACATGTGTAAGTATATTTGTACATAAATGTTTATATATTAATTAGGGAATTAAAGATTGCTGTGGTGGGGGTATTTAGAAGATTGAGAAATCATGACAGTTTTAAAATCAAAACTAAACCAATCAAGTAAACAAACATTTCACTAAATTCATTTATTAACAACACACTATGTGCTAGTGATTTGTTCTTATACATTATTGCTCATCATCACATAAATAAGGTTCTTCAGCTTTAATACCTATAACTTAAATTAGTTGTGAGTCTACAATACTAGGAAGCTGATATCATATAGTTACCACAGATGGCTGTGATCCTTGCTGGCTCTATGTCACTAAGATCAGAATGATCACACTTAAGAACTCTTTAGGCAAAAAAAAGACTGAAGTGAAATGAACTTGTCTCTTTCGTTGCTGATTTTCTTCACTTATGCCGAACAGTTTTTTAATGTCCCCCTTCCAAAAGTGGTTTAACTCATCTGCTGCTGATGCAACTTATTTTTGTTGTTGTCAGTCATGCCTCTGGTGTAATCAGAAGGATGCCCTCTGCCTGTTTGATGTCCTATTTCTGTTGTTCTTTGTTCTTCTATCTCTTGGATGCATCCTGGTGCAACAACTCCTGTCTTTCTTTACCCCTTCAATTGTCACACTGCTCAAACATTTCCATAAAATCCTTTGTGTCTGGTTTTGCTATCAAAGTGTTACAAAATATTTGTATATTATTTAAAGTTACACTATTTCGGTATCAGGGTTCAAGTTAGACTAACGTATTCTGACCATTGCACTTGTTTATAATTGTCATAGGACCCTCTTTAGCTACAGATAAAAGACAGAGGAGAATTTGCCAGTACCTAATGGTTGTAATGAATTCTCTTTCCCACTATGTTTCTAAGTGAAAAAAAAAAAAAAATCTCTGTGTAACAATTGATTTTTTCTTTCTGTTAAGGATTTTCTCTACTTGCTTGATGATCACTTTACAACTTAATAAAGTAAGTGTAATACATTTTATTTTTAAAGCATCTTCAGTTGGATTTTTTTTTTTTTATTTTCAATGAGTAAGAAATGTTTAAGCTTATGAACAGCTTGAGCTGAAAAGAAAGAAAATATGAACTCTGTTGTGCTGGTAAGAAAAGTAAGGTCCAAGGAATTTAAAAAAATGAGACCTATGTCACTCAGTAGATTAATTGCAAATTTAGTTAGGACCTGGCTTTTGCAATGCTCAGTTGTTACAGTATGGTTAAGTATTACCACAACCCCAAAAAACAATTATACTGTGATGTAATAGCTTGCAATACTTCCCAGTTTTTAATCTATCAAATTTGCAATCTATTCCCTGTTGTTTAAATAATACTTCCCTCTTCTACCATTTTTATTTTAATCTTTTCCATGTATTTCAGCATTCTGCCTACACTAAGTTAATATACACATAAAGAGTAATTAATGGGTTTCTGTTTAATAATTTTTTCAATATATATAGTAAACGTTAACATGTGCTTTAGTGTGCAGTGTGTGCATGTACTAATACAAACTTTCTCATACTATGGCATTTTCCCTTATTTTCATGTATTAAATGTCAGTTGTAATTTCCATGCGTACAGTCTTAGAAAGGCAATACTCTGTATTCTCAGTAACTGTATGCTTGGAAAGAAATTATTGCTCAAAATATTTGTCATCTGTCCGCTTTCTTTTAATTAATTTCCTATTTAACTATATTAACTTATAGTTACATAAACTTAAATTAATGTCATATATGCCATGTTTAGATCCAATGTTGAGATGCAGTTCTGGCAAGCAGGACGACAGATTTGTTCAGACAGAGCCTCAGCAAAATGTTTTTGATTTGCATTTTGAAGTACAGTCACATTGTAGACCTAGTGCTTTTTGGTCATCTGGGCATAGTTGAAATCTGCCAACTACGTTTAGCTGTCCTGAATTATATCATGAGTCTCTAGGGAATGTCAAAGTGTTATCATTGTTTGCTTGGGAAAAACAAACAAAAAAAAATTCTCACCTAGTTTTTAGACTATCCTGGTTACGCTCAAGTTAAGATTTTGTTATTATATATTTGACAAAAGAGATTACTTTGAATTTACTTGAAAATATTTTGGCTCTTCACACTCTTAATTGGCATTATTAGGGTTCAGATGAGTTGGCAATTGTTTTCACTATCCCTAGAGGAATAATTTTTATACATTCAAAATGGAATGTTATTTTTATAGAAATTTTTTTATGAATAGACTTTATGGAAGTTTAGAACAATAAAAGCCTATTTCTGGGCTGATTTCTTGACATTGTTGCATGCTGTTAGTGCTGGTTATGAGCTTATTCCATGTTAAGTTTCTAATTTTGCCTCTGCACAGAGAACAAAACTAGAAACTTGCTACTATGCCATCCACAATTTGGGTCCATAAATGGAAAAGAACATAAAAACAACAAAAAAGAAGCAGTAAGTAATGCTTTCCCCTCCCCCAAACAAATGTCAAAGTCTGTGGTCAGCTACCTGGGTATATTAATATTCTGCATCTTATTTCCGTCTTTGAGTGAAATATCTGTCAAGTGAGCAGAGGGACAGTTAGTTATGGGCTCTTAACCAGCTGGATGTTGATTTCATTTGAATGTCCTTAGAGAATGATAACAATGGTCATTACTGTTCTGTACAATGTCTATTCAGTTTAAATTGATTTGCATTTTCTCAGGATTTCCATAATTTTTTTTTCTATGGTAGAAATGCCAGCTTTCTTTGTGACAAGTGATCTTTTCTTTTTTTTTTTTTGTAACAGATACAGTTGCTCAAAAGTCACCTACATAAGTGAGTATTACACCTAATTAACCATCAAGCAGAAAAAAAAAAAAAAAAGTGCTTAATTAGATAATGCCATAAACACATTACTGCTTGAAACTTACATAGAAAACATGCCATGAATATGTGTAAACCATGGTTTACATAGAGATAGTATAGATAGTAAGAGATGGTGGGACACTTTGTTTTTTCCCCAGGACTTCCTCTAAAAGGAAATATAGCCAATCTACATGAAATACAGGGGTGGGATTCATATATAAGTCAGGACACCTAAGGTGTGTCAATTAAAATACTTCGTAAGTGTCTGTGTGTGAACTGGGCATCAGGACTCCTGCTGTTGTGAAGGGTGATCTAGTCAAAAGAGAGTGCAGAATGTTATTCAGATTTTCCTAGACATCTCCACCTGATTTGCTTTCTATATGCTCCCTTGATTGTACTGGTCAAGTATTTGTAACACCTGCAGAGAACTGGCTGATACTGCATAGGAAATTGCCTTCTTGCACAGAAGCTGGAGCCAGGCAAAACACAGTAAGCCATCTCAAATAGTACTAGATGCTTATGTTAATGAACTGAAATAAGTTTCAGATGTCTAATAACTAAAACACAAAGTACTTATAAATACTTATATCTAAGTACAAAAAATACCTCAAGCTTTGAGGTAACTGAGCATTACAGTTCATCTCTATATAATCTATGCATTTGGTGCAGAAAGGACAACAGCATTTGCATAGATCAAATCATTTTGCACAAATACAAATGGATGTCACAAAATTCAGTTAGGGTCAGTTACCAGCTTTTTAAACATATTGACATGAATATCTCTATGAGATATGTCATGTAATCAAACCAAAAAACAACAGGGCCAGTATTATGTTAATTGCAGCTCCTATGGTGTTAAAAAAAAAAAAAAGTAAAATAAAATGATCGAAAGAAGATGTTTATGCTACTAATGTAAAATTGTTTATTGCTAAAGTGTATTATACCTACAATGAATCTTGTTTTCTGCCATTAGTAGTTTGCAGGAACAAAATATTAATTAAAACCAGTCTGATACCTAGAAAAGCAAGTAAAACTGCTCCTAAACATCTCTAACAGCATATTACAGTGCTATTAAAGCTGTAGTATTTGTCTGAATTACTGTTTATATTAGATCAGCAGTGAATTTTTGAAGCAAATTTCCAATTGTTCGTATTTTGTTTTGCATCATCCTTTGATTTACATTGTGAAAATAGCTCAAGGAACACAAACTGGTGTCCCTTTTGGGTATAATTAAATTAGAAGGTAGTATCTAGGAGCTCATTTAGTACTTTTTAGCCTCAAATACTCATTCTGTCAATGGGACCAGACTAGAGCTCATCCACGTTAGAAAAAGAACTAATTCAATTTCCCAAGTATATTTTCATCATGAACACAAGAGCATGTCTTACTGGCTTCTTATATGACAAATTTACATGTACCTTTTTTACTGCGTGTTCATAAGGAACCAGTTTTTATAAATTGTTGGTTTTGACGGGCTTCTGGTAAATGAAAAAGTGATGCTGAGAATAAGTTTCCTACACACAAAGATAGAAGAAGAGCGGAACTTACTATTAGCTATATACAAGCAAACATACAGAAACATCTTTTCCAACATGAAAAAATATTCAAGAGTCAATTCTGCCATCTGAGATACCAGTAAAATATTGACACGGATATATAACTTTCAGAGTTATATTTAAGAGTAAGTATTAAAATTTTCAGAATGTTTTGTTCATCTCTTTGTACTTTGATTGACATAGAGAAATATTTCTCTGTCTTTTCAGATTTACTGATTTTCTTTTGCACCAGAATGCATCTTTTCTTATTGACATCAGTAGTATTTTTGACTGTATATAACTACCTTGTTTTTTGTATCAGTCCTATTTCCAAGAAAATATTCAGCATCACATGTTGCTTTATCAACCATGCATATAATGAAAGACAATAACTGCTCTGTCCCAATAGGATTTTAATTGTGTTTTCATGAAATCAGCTGGATCAGTAAGAAAACATGCATTTTTACAGAATTTCTGTTTGCTGACCAATGTGTCCAGAAGAACATTTGCCTCTAGTTAATGTATATATTCCATTAATTTTGTTACCTTTTTGTAAAACAGCTGTGTCCAGATCAAATTATGCCTCAGATCCAATATTAATAGACATTCAAATACAGGATAATCAGTCTCTGATCTAAAGATGGCTGTGTCAGATAAGGAGTAAATAAAACACAGAATCAATGTTTAAGGTATCTAGCGGACCTGAAATTCTTTTCAAAAAGAAAGTTACGTGTAAGTAGAAACAAATCTTAACTTATGTTTGCTATGTAGAAATTCTGATAGGCAGATTGAACTTCGATTGCTGGTAGAAAATAATTTGGAAGAGAAAAAGAAAGTGTGACAATACCAACACCACCTGAAGTGCATGGACTGGGAAGGAAAAACCATGAAAAAAACCCAAATAAACAGTTTGTCTTTCAAATCGCTAAGTACTATTACTAAGAATTAACTATTTGACAGTATTTTATGAATTGCTAACATGCTGGGTAATAGACACATTGCCAATAGTATGGTGTACTGCTAGAAGTCCTCTATTGTCATTTCTTGAATTCATGCAAGGAGGGTGAATATGATAAATACTGCTTGATTAACAGCTTTGTTATCAAAGAAAAAGATTGCTTGAATTGCTAGAGCATAAGGGTCTTTTTCTCCCTAGTATATCATATGTATCAGTATCTGAGGAATAGGGGGGTAATTTCTAATGTTTTGTAGCTCTGTGGGACTCGTATTTCTAAGTTAGGCCTATAACATGCATCCTTTTGTTTCTCCAGGGTAACAGCATCGCTAAAGGAATGGTAATACTCTTCAGGATTTAACAGTATTGCCACTGAGATTAGGGAAGAATTTTGTTCTGATAAATATTCTCAGTTACTTGAATGGACTATTATTTATTTTTGAAGCCTCCCACAGGGGCAACAAGTTAGTCTTAATGGGCTACCAGTCAGATTTGCTACACTGCACTATAAAGCTTTAAGACCTGGGACACAGCCGTAGTATTTCTGGTGGGTAAGAATTAAAGGGTGGACCCCTTCAGAGCAACTCTTTGATCATCATGAGGAATTGCTGCTGGAATAATATAAAACTCTATTTCTTCTGTCCTGCTGCTCAAAGGCTAAGCAGGTTACCTCTAAAACACTCACCACCTTTGCAAGCCATGTCCAGAAACTCAGATAAATCATACAGAGCACATTACAGGTCAGGAAATGTCTAATTTCAACCTTTTATTCATCATGCTGGAACACATGTGGGAACTACAGAAGCAATCACTAGAATTTAATAATGGATGCCAGATTAGCCATTGTTCCAGTGTTCAGGAGACAGGACACAGAGAGGACAGACCAGAAATATTTTCTCTTTCATAGCCTCATGTAGTCAGTGTGTTTAATTAAGACCCTATGTAAAGATAAACAAATATAAACACATATGTAACAGCTTACATACGTATAACAACATCAAAAAAATAGCAGCTTGTAGGAAAGAGCTGGAGGTTAAACTGTCATGGACTGATTTAGAGCAAAAAACTTTGAGCCAACAGTGTGCCCAGGTGGCCAAGAAGGCCAATGGCATCCTGGTTTTTATCAACAATAGTGTGGTGAGCAGGATGATCGTTCCCGTGTATTGCACACTGGTGAGACCTCACTTCAAGTACTGTGTTCAGTTTGAGGCCCCTCACTACAAGAGGTGCTGGAGTGTGTCCGGAGACAGGCAATGAAGCTGGTGAGGGGTCAAGAGAACAAGTGTTATGAGAAGCACCTGAGGGAAGTGGTATTGTTTAGTCTGGAGAAAAGGAGGCTCAGGGGAGACCTTATCACTCTCTACAACTACCTGAAAGCAGGTTGTAGAGAGGTGGGGGTCAATCTCTATTCCCAAATAACAGGCAATAAGACAAGAGGAAGTGTCCTTGAGTTATGCCAAGGGAGTTTTAGATTGGATATTAGGAAAACTTGCTTCACTGAAAGGGTTATCAAACATTGGAATAGGCTGCTCAGGGAAGTGATGGAATCACCACCCGTGGAGGTATTTAAAAGACGTGTAGACATAGTGCTTAGGGACATCGTTTAGTGGTGGTTTTGGTAGTGTTAGGGTGATGGTTGGACTCGATGATCTTTAAGGTCCCTTCCAACCTAGGCAATTCTATGATTCTATGAAAAAGGCCATCTTTCCTATTATCCTATGTTTCCCTTTAATAAAGCAGTGGGAGGAGCTGTCATGAAATCGATTGTGGGTCCCTGATTCTTAGGGCATAACTGATGCCCAGTGAATGTTAGAGCAGCTGGAAACTGTGCTGTCTCGAGCTTCCTATCATTCCTCAAGGGTCTTTTTTTTTTTTTTTTTTTTTTTCTAATAGCTTTAGTCCCCATGATTCTAAAACACAAAAGTATCTGTAATATACTACATGCGTGTGCTGAATGAATCCAAAATGCCTATTTTCTATGTGATATCAATCAATAATAAAAATCTTCTGTAGAACAAAAAGTTATCTTCAACCATACCTTCTTGCAATACTTTATCCCGAAGATAGCTTGTATTCAAAACTGGCTGTAAAACTTTTCAAGCTTTTAAAGTTCTGAACTTCAGTGAATAACATGGGACTTCATTAGGATTTCTAAAATACCGAAATATTCTGAGATTATATAATTCAGCAGCTAGATCAACAAAGGTGGAATATAATAGCTTAACTCTTGGACAGTATCTTCTTTTAGCTGGTAGCCAAATTAATGCAGGGAAGTCTGAAAATGCATGCAAGCTGGGGATATGATGAGAAGAAAGCAAGTAGCTAAAAAAACCCTCTCAATTTTTGAGATTAATAATTATGCTTAATTGGTTGCAATTAAGGTGGGAAAAGGGGAAACTTGGAAGAGGTACAGTGAGTTGTGTACTTAGCCTTCCACTCCACTATTACTCTTTCAAATCTGCTAAGGTCACAGATAAAACAGTGTTTCCCAGTAGATACTTACAACAATCCCCACAGTAAGACAATTAAGGTTGTCAGCTCAGATTTGGGCTGCCTAATGACTTATGATTCTGAATGCGAAGTTAGCATGGGAATGTACGCAATGGTCTCACCCATTCAAGAGTAGGCTTGTAACTTCTCTTTTCAATCATCAGTGTATATATATTTTTTAATATTAAAAAGAAAAGGATAACTATAAAAGGCTATGCATTAGTTTTCTTATGAGTTATACGAGACATCTTTGGGAGATTGTATTTTCTGTTATTATCTTTTTTTAGTCTTAGTAGCAGTTTTGAGGCAGGGTAGTGGGTTTTTTTGCATGAAACTAAGGGTGTGAGTTGAATATCCTGGGGCATGGTATGAGAAAATGTAGAATTTTTCTGAAGATTAGGAGTCCTTAGGGATAGTGCTGGAAGACAGTGTAAAATGGAGGAAACTGTGTGGTTTCATTTATACTGCTTTTTTGGGAGTAGCCCCAGGAGTAAATTATACCAGTGCAAGACCCAGAAATTGTCCTACCAAAAGATAAATGAAGTCGTCCAAAAGAAAAACAATGAGTAAGCTAATCAATTGATAGGGCACAACCCAGTTTTTGAAGTAGGCTTCTTGCACTCACTTCCTGGCTATTTCTAATTTAGAAATAATCTGAGATCACAAAGGGAAAAGTAGAAAATATTATCTGAATTGTAGAAGGCAGAGAAAAAGGAAATAAGACAGTCTGAATGAACACCAAATATTCATCAGTATGAGGAAGACCAGACTGTGTGGGTGTAGAAGAAAGGGAAGCAAAGTGAAAACTAGACCGGAGTTGAAAGATTTAACTGTAGCTAAAAGTGTGACAGTGAATAAAGGATAGCAGATCTGATTTAAATGGGGAAAGAGGTTCACATGAAAGGACTAGTTGAAACAGCAGAGAGAATGATGGAAGTTTCAGTGGGTTAGGGACTAAGGGGTCTGAGATACGTTGCTATCTGGAGCAAGAGTAAGGAATCCACCTAAGGCAAGAAACATTGGCTTTGGCTGGAAAAATGTTTCTTGAAAACAAGTTACCGTTAAAATCAGAATATCCATTCGGTTCCATAAGAAGTACATCCGAGCTCCAACCTTTATAACTGTCACCTTCAGTCAAACTTGACATGACTGTCTTACCTCTGTTCCCTGAATGAATAAATGCCAATTTTGGTTTTTTCCCTTTGCCTCTACTTTCCTCCCTTTCCTTCTTTCATGCCATCTCTCAGAGAAGTAGTATATGGTGTAAAACACCAACAATTACTTTGCTGCAATTTAAATGAGACAGCTAGTTACACTTAAGTTTTTACTGTTTTCTAATTAAAGTTTTATATTGTGATAATTCTGCTGTCCTTTATTAACATTAAAAATGTGATAACGAATGATCTGAGTCTAGAATTAGCAAATTAAGGGGATTCCATTTTGAAGTTAATAAAGATATTAATGCTTGAGATTCTGATTGTACATACAAAGGCAGAAGTAATTTGTGCATAGGCAAATTCTTCCACCGAGTACATAGGCACTTACACGTGAGCATATCATATAGGTTTTGGAAAATCAGCTGTAACCCAATTGAAAAAAAAAAATTGAAATCACGGTAAATACTTCATATTTCTGAGTGATAGTTTGATTTTAGATTAATTAAAAAGAACACAAATAGAAATCCTTTATACATTTTAAAAAAATTTAAAAAGGGAGAGTTTTTATTGCCTATTCCAAAAGTGAAAGAAATACATTATAAAATAAAGACGAAACATTATTGCTTTTTTGTCTTTTTGTCAAAACATCCAATTATTAATACCATAGTTTTTAATATTGAAGAGAAAAAGTGATGCATTTTTACTCTTTTACCTCAAGATTTTACAATCTTTCTATAATAATTAAAAAAATAAAGAAAAAAGAAGATCAAAAATTGTATACTGTTGTATATGTTTTAATCAATCAAATAATGACATACAATTAAGGGTAAGATACCAGACACAATTTTTTTGACAAAAATTCAGAATTTTGAAGTAGAAATCGTAGACACATGTAAAAAACAAAAAGTGCTATATAATATTAAACATAACTAGCCCTGTAAAAAAGCTAGATATAATAGAAAACTAAGCACAATCTGGATTCAGTTAAGGATAATGCATGGAAAACAGTATGAGAATGTTGATTGATAAACTTCTTCTGGTAACAAATAGATCTAATCTCTTTATATTCCAGATCACTCTCTTATTATTCAACAATATTGGCCACAGGATGCCCTGTATTCATTTGAGAGAGGAAGTGAAGGTCCAGGACAGTGTGAATAAATGATGATAATATCATTCACGTTAGTATGTTGAAAAATAACAAGGTGAAAATATAACTCTACAAGGCCCAAATGTCTCTGACGCTGTTTTCAGTAACCCGTGAATGTCCTTAGGTAAAATGGTCTGGTAGCAGCCCAAGCAGTGGCAATAGACACATATCACGTATCACTTACACCTCAATAGTGTTTGGGGGAAATCTCACCGCTGATTCCTGAAGTAGAGTTGAGTAGGATTCGAGTTGTCTGAGGAAAGGAAATTGTAAAGTTTCTAGCCGTGTACAACACCCTTTTATTTCCTTGGAGCATCTAGTCATATACCTAGTTAGTTTGGTCCATAATTTTGGAGTGTTTTTTAGTGTCTTGCTATTGCTACCACCTCACATAGCAAGTATTGTTCTCTATGCTCTGTTGCACAACAGTCAGTTCCTCTTTGTACAGGAATGGGACAAGCTGGTTTTGATTATTCATGCTTTTATCCCTTTTGCTGGTCTCTAACTTGGCCTATAACATTAAGCAGCTCTGCAGCATTCCTTAGCACAAAATTTAATTTCTTAAGAATAGGAAACGTTACGCCATGAGTCTTTCAGAAGTACGGGGTGGAGTAAGCAGCTCAAATCCGTCCAGAGGTATGGCGTATCACATCTAAATTTGGATCTTGGGGATAGATCTGAAGAAGGCCTTAGATTCCCAGCACAGGATTTAAGTGACCTTCAAAAAAACAAATTCAAACTTGCAGTTTAAATGTCCACTACTGTCTAAAACTGAAATGAATTTTTTTAACTACAGAGGCACTTGGATTTTTAAGCTATGAATCTGAACCTAGAATTTATGACATAGGACATATGGGACATCCATATCTTCCTCAACAGACAGGTTTAAGCCACTGCAGATACACTGCAGCATTTCAAGTGTCATTAGGCACCTATGGTTGGGAATATGAATGAAGTCTTACTTCTCTATTCTGCATTCTGGAACATTAATCACACGCATGATGAGTAGACACCTATGTATAGAAACCCACTTAGAGAAAGACTCATGTTTTTGTCCTATCCTAAATCCCACAGTTCATATCATCCTTTCTAGGAACTGTAACATTTCTAGAGTTTGCTTCAGGTCTTGATTTGGCCTTGTATTTAAGATGAAATTTGGGTGTAGGTTTTAGGTGATGGCTACAGCACGGCTAGATAAAAAACATGAATTTGCCAAACTTCTTAATATGAGCCCAAACATGTCAATGTGGGAGACAGTGAGCAAATGAATGTCCACACATGTTCAGTCTTTATCTGCCACTGTAGTTCTTACAGTGACTAATGGCAACAAATCAGCTTAGAGGTTGTTGGGTTTTGTTTTTTTTCCTGGGGCCGTCAGTGATATACACTACAAAAATTTATGAAATATATAAGCAGCTGAGCTACAAGTCATGATATTTGCAGTTTTCCAGTGGATGTGTGAAATGACAGTTTAGTTAAATTAAGGCATTTTAAGTCTCTTAATTATTCTAAAATAAAAGAAATACCAAAAATCATGGAGTTTCTCAAACACAGATATTTTTTATTTTTTTTTGTGAGGAAAAGAAATGGACACAGCTGAGCTATAGGATTTCATTTGCTGCAAGGAAAAATAATATCAAGCATACTATATAGTCACTGATTAGATAGTGTTTGTAAACAAAGCTCTCATTTGGACTTAAATCATCATAACGGAAAAAGGTTATCTATTTGTTGACTTTTCAATTCTGTTTTTCTACATCATAAAATTCAAAATGCCCAATTCATATACAAAATATGTCATGATAAGAAAAGGTTGTCTTTAGGGTTCTCAGCAGTTTTTAGAGAAAATGTGAAATATGAAGTTGGTGCCATGATTTCTAAATACATTCAATAACTTTTTGCGATAATTTTAGTTGTATTCTGTAAGAAACTAAAAAGAAAACTTTCCCTGCAATGCACACACCCACACACTGAGTGACATTTATAGAAAAACTCAAGTTGAAATATTAGGCATATTTTAGGACCTGTCCCGTGAAGTGCTAATGGCTGTTCCTTATTGATTGTAACAGGATGAGACATGTTCCACTCAGACATTGAAAAGAGTCAGAATTTTATTTAAATTACATGTCTTCATTATTCATCTAGACTGAAGTACATACACTAAAAGGCGGCAGTGAGAAAGCAAGCTTTCTCTGCAATTTTCATGGTAACTCACTATACCTGTTATATTTTTGCAAGCTGCCAAGGTTTGCTCTCCCTCACAATGTCTTCAGAGTCATCTATCTTCAAATTCTTGAAGTATATCTTGCTTCAGTGAGTGTTATATTCTGAAACATGTTTTCAAATATTACACATAAGAGTGTCATTCAGTGCTTGAATTTGTGAGCCCCAGTTTGTAACCTAAGGAACACTGCCAGAAGGCAATGATATAATGGATTTGTCTGGTATCTTCCAGGGAGACTCAGTGCCCTAAGATGATTAGTAGCAAGGACTGTATAATTTGAAAGTGCATTCCTCCTCTGAAAAACATCCAGAAATCATGTTTTATTTTTTCTCATGTTCGTGGAAAATTTCTGTGCTGGATTTACAAATGAAAAGTTTTATTTTTACATTGGTAGCTCTAGAAAGTTAGACAGCTTTTTTTTTTTTTTTTTTTTTTTTAATTATTCTACTTTATTCCTTTCCCCCCTCAGCAATAAGCATATTGAAGCCTGAATTGGATCATAGATACATCTGTGTAACCTCTCATCATCTAAATATGATCCTAGTGATAGAGGGCAGACACACTGCCTTCCATTGCCTTGCTCAGATGTAACTAATAGAAATTTATTAAGGTGTTCTGTGGTGATGGATAAACTGAAATAAGAGATCCTATAGCTCACATGCTCAGAGGTGTGATAGCTTTACAGGGTTGATGCATGAGATTTCATCATTGCATTGACTTTATCAATTGAAATTGATTGTTGAGTAGAATTTACCAGCCTTCCATGAAATGATTTTACAGCAGATGAGTAAAGATTGTTTTTGTTGTAAATTATTTTCCTCTAAAGCTCCGTGTAAGTTTTTCTTCATTCCTTTCCATGTGCTAAAGTTTAGGTAAATTTGAGTCTTTTAGCACTATCCAAACTTTCTCATTCAAGGGAACTAAACTGCTATACATTTGTCAAATTAGTTGTGAAATAAAGGATTTTGAGTTTCGCTAATAAATACTATAATGCATATAAGTGCATTTAGATGGCACATTTCAACTTGATGGGTCCAAAATTACTCTGTGCCTTATCCTTATCTCACTCTTACTAGTGTAGTAAATAAAGAGTTACTTCATTGAAATAACCAGTGCTACATCAGTGAAAATCTAATGTAAGCATAGATCTTTTATTAGTAGTGATACATTAAAGCTTTTAAACTTTTTAACTTTTCTTTCTGCTGACAAATATGACAAGAGCACTTTTCAGCAGATCACAAAATAAGGTAGGTGGCAAATAATAAATCCAAAATGTTAACAGTTGTTTGAGAAAGTTGGTTTCTCAAGCTGCATGGAAATAGGGTCCTAAAAGGATTTGATGAATCATATGATTCTTGTTTCAAAATGTGTATGCATGCTTGAAAATATCTGGCACAACTAATAATTTTTATATGACACTAACATATTACTAGCTCTTGAGCAACAATGATTTTTATTTTTTTTTTTTATTGAAAGAGCAGCTAATATAATATCCAGGCACATTATGTTTATTTTAATAAATGTACTGCATCCAAAACATCCATAACTAGATAACTTATTTCACAATTATTTGTACCTTCAACTACCTGAAATGTATTAGAAATAGTAGAAATATAATATCCAATCTGAGAACAACAGATTATATATTGCTTACCAGGCAGTTTTGCTAAAGTAATTGACAATTATAAATGGCAAAATTTGGCTTCATAGGTCCAAATTTATAGCTGAGATTTATAAGAAGTAAATAAAATTACCATATTATTTTAGTGCCAAAACTGAGTAACTGGTATATCAAAGGTCACCAAAAACCACAGAAAATCCTTTAACTATGAAGTTAACAGAGTCCATGGTTAGCTAGCCATATTCTTCATTAAGACTACTTTTTCTTCAAAAATGCATATGCATTTGCTGTGTTATTTATAAGTATTTCTAAATTGCATTAACAAAGCTTGGTCAATTTTTTCTTACTTTGTGTCTTTCACAATTATATCAGGGCCCCTTAAATCCTAACCAATGTGAATCATATTACAGTATGTCACATCATATATTTAAAAATGAATGTGTTCAGACTGATGTAAAACAACATGACATGATACATAAGGTCATAAATGTGGAGATTTTAAAGGCTTTTACTTCCTTGCTTTAAAAAAAATACATCTGTCATTTTAATTAGTTTTCAATAAGATGAACATCTTAAAAATTTGAGTAAGTAGGGTTTATAACATACTTCAGACTTTAACTTTCTTTAAATTGGCAAAGAAAATGCCAGTGGTTGTAATATTTGGTAACTAATATTTGTCTAAGTTAATTATAGAAATAATTGAACTGGTAACAAGACAAGGTTTTTCCCACCATTTACAATTCAGTATGTTAAAAAGTGAATCCTGCAAACCTGGTGTTTGATTTTGCATGTAACAATGAAGATTTTGATTGGAAGAAGAATGGCTGGTGCTCCTCTTTTTGCTTAAAACACCAGATGTATTTCTTTTCACATATAATGTCAATATTAACAAGGTCATATTTTGACAAAATTCTTATTTCTGAAAAAAAAATAAAAATACAGCTACAAATTGTCAGCACCTGAAGAATTATATATATAAAGAAGATACACTGTCATATATGTCATATCAGGCTTACTAATTTATTTAAGAAAGAAAATTTTGCAATTTGTTGCAGAGATGTCTTGTCTGTGGAATCCATTTGCTTCTCTCCCCCAAGCTTCTTCCCCTCTTCTCCCCCGCCACCCTGGGAAGTTGCAGATTGTTTTGTTTCCCTATTGAGTTAAAACTGCCCAAAATTACAGCTGCCTGAGAACTTACTCAGAGCCACCTATAGGAGAGATGGCTGTTACAGAGGAAATCATGGAAGGCAGCCTCACTTGGTTGATTCATACACTTGGCTAGACCCTCTTGATAATAATGTCTCAGTCAGTGAATTGCTTTTCCTTGTGAAACATGTAACCAATTCTGCTGCTTCTACTGCTCTTTATCCCTTGTGATTTTGGAGCATAATCAGGCTTTCTGTATTCACATTGGTGGGGTTTTAGCCACATGAGCTGTCCCATTAACAAAAATTAGGTTATTCATGGGCAAAGGTGATAATATGAAAAAAAGGTGTCACATTTTTGCCTTTTTTAGGAGTATTCTTATGTCTCAACACAGAAGAACACATTTTGACATTTTTAATGTATAATGGCAATACATATTTATAGATAATGTAGGCTTAATTAGTCTCAGATATGAGAATAATAAACATAGAAGGGTTTTCTTCTGTCTAGTTCTGAAACAGTGCTTTCCCGCTGACACAGCAAGTGGCGATGTTTCGTGCTGACCCTCTCAAGCAGGCAAGTGAGATAGCTGAAAGGATTTGGTAGCTGAGCAGAAAAAAAGCAACTAAACTTCTATCACGTAATTGAGAACCAAGTTTCAGGTCCAGCCTATCTTACTCAAAGCCAGGCTTCTGGAGGAGACACTGAATAGAAATATTAGGTGGCTTGGTGATTATCTGAAGGACAGATGAACACAATGAAGTGTTTAATGAGGCAGTAGACATATTTGACGTATTGCTAAATAACAAAGTAATAAACTAGAATATTTTATTTTAAATCTGAATTAGTAAATATAAGTCTACATTGACCTCCCAATATATATTTGACTCTGTATATGGGAAAACACATTTTATGCCTGTTAGCATGTAAAAGTTGAGCATAAATGTTATTTTCTGAGGCAAAAGCTATTCAAAACAAATTAAACACTATCTGTACATGTAGCATAAAGTAATGTTTGCTATTCAAATATAGTTGAATTGAAAATCCTGTAAACAATCTGTAAATCTCCTAGCTTAAGTGGAGTTTATGTAACTATTAAGTCAAAAAGTATACTAAAAACATTCTTATATTTTCTTTTAATGTTCTTTGTAGAGAATATTGCACTGATATTTAGTAAAGAGTTAATTTAGGTTAAAAAAAGATGAGATACTTAGACATAGAGGTGTGAAGATGAAAAATGCTGAAGCAAATTAAAAAAAAACAGGGAAGAAAAGGACAGCTTTTTTATACACTTTGAAAACAAAAATATGTGTTTTCAAACAAAAAAAAATTAAATTCATATTAAAATATGTTATTATAAGGGTGTGCAGTAGAATGTGTTATAACTCACTTTAAAAGAGGTCTTATTCATGAATTTATAGACCTGTGAGACTTTATTCAGTTCTAGAAAAACATTGAAAGATAAACCAAAGAGAAGCAGAAAAATGATAAATCATCTGAAACAAACCGACCTGACTTTATAAGGAGAATTCAGTATATGTCTCTCTATATATATGTATATGTACATACCTGTGTGTGTGCGTGTATGTATTTGTGAAGGTATGTACAGAGAATGATGAATACTTTCTTATGGTTTTGAATATTTACACATTTGTTTATGGCAATAAAGAGGTAGTGGGTTAGGAAGAAAACTACTTGGACAGATTATTATATAAGAGGATTTTCTAAGTGTAAGTGAGCCTCTTAACAGAAATATGAGGCTTACCAGACATAAGGATCTTTATTCTTAGATAAATGCTGGTACATAGTGGTCTGACAGTTATTTAGAATTAAAATTTATCTTCCCCTTTCAAAGCTTTTTCTGTGGCTGGATCCCAAACAATAACTGTGTAGCCTGAGCACAAACCTTCTATCATATAATGCCTCTATAAGTTCGTTTATTTGTGAACAAAGTGAGGATTTAACCAACATTTTCAGTTCTGTGGACCAAAAATCAACTTGAAGACACCCCTTCAGATTACATAAAGGAATAGAATTCTAAGCGTTGATGGGTTTAATTAAATATTCATTGTCTTTTGTCTATCCTTCAGCCTTGAACTGTGGAATTGGAGCCTGCAATCTGCTGCTTTTACAGCTATCTTCACAGAGCATCTCCCAGACATCCTTTATTTATAGGTGTGCTCTACTTTACACCTGACGGGACAAAGCAGCTAAGGAGACAAAGGTCCTCTATCTGAACAGGCACAGTAGCACTGTAATTCTTCATTTGAATTCCACCTCAATTCCAATCCCAGACTGAAGTCACAATAACATTTAGTAGCCCTGCAAGAAACAGGGAGTTGGACTCGATGATCCTTATGGGTCCCTTCCAACTCAAGATATTTTATGATTGTATAAGGAAAATCATAATTTGAAAAAAAAAAAAAAAATGGTCCATGAGATAGACCTGGCTGCAGTTTTATTCATTCTCTGGACCTCATTCTAATTAATTGATATGTACGTAAAGTTCATCATTTTCTTTAACAAATATAACAATAGGCAGTAATAACAGATTGAAATATAATGCTTTCAAATAGACACACAAACTCAGAACAAATAGATGTTTTAGAACCCACAAAAATTCATTAATTTATATGAAGTGTTAACAATGGAAAATAGTGAAGCCTAATACTCAAATATCTATGTTGCAGAAATGTGAAACCTGTTTGCCTGCATCTTTGCACATTCATATCTCTTAATACTTTGTTTCCTCATTTTTTCTCCTATGTTCTATGCCCTTCTTTCAA
>NW_009648470.1:118928-139424 GCF_000708025.1 Charadrius vociferus | reverse complement strand
TTAACCCGAAAAAGAGAGAGAACATCTGTGCTCCATATACCTACACAGATTAATCAGTTGGAGTGACAATTCCATTGGAAATCGATACAGAGAAAACAAGAAAAATTCAAAGGTTGTCAAGCGAATGGTTTGTGCGGGCGGAAACTTCAGAAAAAATAGCCCGATTTATGACTGTTAGCCCATCTGAGTGAACTACAGTATGACCAATTACAAGAATATCTTACACACCTTTCTGAACCAGTCATATATTTCTTCCCATTCTGTGCTCTGCATGTTCTTCCATTTTCAATCAAATAATGATTAGCAATGATCACAAGTCAAACTATGAATTAGGCCCATATGCAGCCCTTTCAGCAACTGAAAGTAAAGCATATCTATCAGTGAAGTAATTTATATCTATCATAACTGTTCAATCTAATATTTTAAGGTGTCCTGGACCTTAACAGGATGGAGAGCTGGGCAGAGAGGAATCTCACGAACTTCAACAACAAGAAATTGTTATAATACTCTGAAGAAAATGTGAGAAAGTAAACTGATATGGTTATCAAACCCCGTGAGCTATTCAATATGTAATTGCAATCTTGAAAGACACTTGTAATATTTAGGTAGCATAAAACATGCAAAATGAACTCCAATAATATCATGGTCTTACTCAATAGTGACATCACATGTTTATTTGTGTTCAAAAAAATTCGTTAGCATAGACATTTTTTGGTCTTTTCTATGTTTAATATAAATGTATCCTTTTATCCAGAAACAGCTTCTGAATTTTCATCAAAATCAGGCATGTTGTATGTATGCTTTTCACTCTCTCAGAACTAGGAATGGACAAATGTGATTTGTGGAAGGTCATGAATTCAACTATGTAGATTTGGGAAAGATTCTAATCAACTCCTACACTAAAAATGAAAAAAAAAAATCTAGAAAATGAAAAATTCAGCATTCTAAAGATTCTTCTAGGACTAAAATCGAGTGAATAACTACCATGTAACATTAAAAATGGAAAAGAGTCTTTCAGGACAGAAAGGCAATAGTTATTTTCTTAGCTTTCCATACTTCAATTGTTTCAGGTTCTCATGCCATATTTCCAATACTAAAATACTAGTTAGGGGAGGTTAATTTCAGTTCTTTCCTTCTTAATGACAATGTATTGATAATCTTATGCAAGACATAAATCCTGTCCCCAAAACCCCAACTGAAGTAAATGCTGATTCTTTTGATCAGACTTGGAATAGGTTTGTTTTATAACTTGACATGGATTCAGTATTAGGAAACAAGGGGATTTTAGCAAGTTCCATATCAGATGCCTTTCTGCCACCAAATGCTTCAAGCTGTGTTCTTCTGCACATCCATATGTCTTTTCTGTTTTGACAAACCAGATAATACAAAGTCCTAGCTTGTGTGGAAATTTCATCCATGTTCAGCAATTATTCTATCTCTGTTTCATTTGATCTCCTCAGTTGTTTTCCACATCCTTATGAAAGTTATTGTGATAAAATAGTGGTTTTAGCCAGACTAACTACTAAACACACAGGGATGAGGGGGAAGGCTGAACGCATTCTTTTCCTGTTCAGTCTGCTTTTTACCTTGACTCTTTGGGTTCTTTTTCTTTAGGCATCTTTTACACAGGCTCCAAAGGTCTTGGGAGTCTGGGAAGTTTTCCACTGACTGAGAGCTAACCAATGTTATTCCAGTCTACAAGAAGGGCATGAGGGACGACACAGGAAATGACAGACCTCTTAGTCTAATGCCAGTACCAGGAAAAGTTACTGAGCAGATCATCCTGGGTACTATTGAAAGGACAATGAAAAGGTCAAGGTTCTCAATGCCGTCTTCACCTGTGTCTTTGCTGATAAGATTAACCTTCAGGGGTCCCAGGCCCCTCAGATGAGAAGGGACTTACCCTTGCTGGAGGAAGACAAGGTTAAGGAGTACATAAAAAAAGCACACACACATAAGTTCATGGGTTGCACCCATGAATCCTGTGGCAGCTCTTTGATGTCATTGTGAGGCTACTCTCTGTCATGCTTGAAAGGTTGTGGCACTTGTGTGAGGTTCCTAAGGACTGGAAGAAAGAAAATGTCACTGCTGTCTTCAGGAAGGGCAAGAACAAATATCTGGGGAACTACCGGATGCTCAGCCTCACCTCATTCCTGGGGAAGCCGATGGAGCAACTAACCCTGGAAACTGTATCCAAACACATGGAAGAGAAGAATGTGATCAGGAATAGTCAGCACGTATTTATGAAAAGGAAATAATCCCTAACCATAAGTTTGCAGATGATACAAAACTGGAAGGAGGGGCTGATATACCAGATGGGTGTGCTGCCATTGCATAGTACCATCTCTGTAATTGTGTGTGATATACTGATTCATAGGTAGCATACATCAGTGATATACTGATTCATAGAGGTAGCATACATTAATATTATTATGTTTGCTATCAGCAGAAGAATCTGTGATTATGTAATGCAGAGGGAATCCCTCATTTCCAAAAATAGGAACATGATTGGTTCTTTTATGAAATTAACTTGACATTTTGTACTCTCTCATATAAATTTAAAGAAAAAGCCTGTCTTCTAAAAATCTGCCACAATATTGCAACTTATTTCAGAACAACCAAGATTTTCTCTTTGCCATTGCTTAGGGGATGTGAAGGTTTTATTTTCTGAATTTAACTTTCTGAAAGTTATGAGATGGTTTTATCCTTCTTAGCTTTAGCTATCAAAAAGTTTTTGTGTTGTTTTTTTTTTATATATATATTATTTGGTTTTGGTTTGAATTTTCTGTTGCTGTTGGTTTTTGTTTTGTGGTTTGTTTTTTTTTGTTTTTTTTTAATCCAGGTTAAGATAGTCATCTAAGATTATTTAGTAAATAGACAGAAATAATTCATACAGGCAGCTATCTTATCTCTTTATAGGTCAGAGGAATCATTGTGGAAGTATGTCCTTCACCATTAATAGGCAAGGAAAAACCTTGAACTGTTAGGTGAGATGAATCCCACCTCATTAATTACTAAGTAAGAAATTGTTTTTTTTTTGGGGGGGGGGGGCATTCATCTTTTTCTCCTACAAAACTCTGAAGAAACTCATAAATATATGTATCACTCAAATTCTTTGAAAGAGAGAATATTTCGGTATAAAAAAAAAAAAAAAAACAACCCTGCTTTAATCAAACCCTTCTATCATTGGGGTTAATTAAATCTGAACTACAAACAAATCTATACCGTAATAATAAATTTATATGGACTGAATAGTGAAGGCATTCTATAGCTTTGTTTAAAGGTAGTCTTCAGATTTCAATGAGCATTTTTGCAACAGTTTATGACATCAGAGAGTCTAATAAGTATTGCCTATAGGACTTACATCATCAACAAAAAGAAAATTCAGTAGATTTATCTCAGAGCTCACACATTCAAAGTAAAAGCATATGTATTTTTCCTGAGACAAAAAATCCTACTATCATAGGGAGAAACAATGAAGTCAGTCGGATTATTTGGGTGAAGAATGGTCAGATATTGAAAAGCTGAAGCCTTACTGTCACGATATATTATCTTATATTTCGGTCTTTCTGTACTGTCAACTTCCAGCCTATTTCTCATTTTAAAAACATCCTTTATGTCCAACACTGTATTGTGCAATTCTTTAAACTGCCAAGTGTGTATGCTGAGAAATGACTTGTTCTTCAATATTCTGATTGGTGCATTATTTATTGTTCCACTTTAACGCATATGAAACAAAGCTTTCCTTAACTACGTGAATTAGTAGATGAATATGCATTTGTTTCTTTGGTCAGCTTTGCTGTCCTGACTTTCCACAGATAAACAGATAGCTATGCCATTGCACATGATCTGACATGAACTGAAGTGAAGGAAAACACATTAAGGTAGGGAAGAGATTTGATTAAAACAGATAGATGTCACATTCAATATTTAAAAGTTTATTTCAAAAACACATTCTGAATTTTCATCACAGAGCTACAGTAATATGTCAAGTTTACTTGATAATACCTGAACTTTGTATTTAAAGAAACCGATAAATGATGTCATGTAATGTCTGAGACATGCAAGGACTAATGCCATAGTTGCTTCTATGAATATCTAATTTTAAGGGTGTAATTGAGCAGTAAAAGTAAATTAAGATTGTGCACAATAGACTAAAGGTCAGAACCCATTACAATATTCTAAGAAAAGTCTAATCAAGACCATAACAACAACTCATTTGCTATTAAACTGTAGCTTTATCAGAAACATTAAAAATCCAGTTTCACAAGTTTACTTAATAAAGAAACATGACAGAAAAATTTCAGTTCATTATACACGTTACTATTTACTGAGATGTATTCACTGTTAAGAAATGGAATAAGTACTGGCACCCAGGATGACACAAATCACAAATCAACAATTGGCATGAATCTTAAAATAGAATGTACCCTTTAATATTCTTGTTATTATTTCTGTCATACTACAACATAGTAAAGAACATTTAAAGGGATCTTATATTAAGTTGTCAATATTAATTCACATGAATAATCACAAAAGTACATTTTCCAGATTTGTTTTCCAGGCAAGTATTAATAGCAACAGACTGATGTTAACTGTACACTAAAAAGTCGATACATACATTTTAAGTATTGAATTCAAAAGGCTAATAATGGACCAAGCATTTCTTGAAAAGACAATAAAGCAGAAAGCTGTGATGTCCGACAGATCACCAAAAAAAAAACCCCAACAAAACCGACCACATTTTCAGTTGTTGATTGGTAGCATTTATACCATTCAACTACAAGCAAGTCTGCTCTACCAAGGAAATAAGGAAAAAAAGAATGTTTATCATCATGTTGTGTGCTTCACCTTTTGTTCAGGTAATTATCCTTAAGCACACATATATCACTGGAACGTAGGAAATGCCACACTAGAACCCATTAGTTGTCCACCTGGTATCACATTGAAACTATCAACGTTCGGTATCAAATTATTCATATTATGTTCTGAAAAAATCCACTGAAGACATGCAGGAACAATTTAAAATGTCTAACTAGGTGCTTGATATTTTAAATCCTGAAGGACAGTTATGTTTTGCTTTCTGTCAATCCTTTCCAAGGTTTTCAGTAAAAAAAATTGTAACTGAAGATAATCTTCTCATCTCGCGATTGAGCAAATTTGGTCTTTGGACAGGTTCCAAGGTTCCTGGCTCCTAAATACTTTCATATCACAGAATCACAGAACCACAGAACCACAGAATTTTCAGAGTTGGAAGGGACCTCTAGAGATCATCTAGTCCAACTCCCCTGCTAAAGCAGGATTGCCTAGAGCACATTACACAGGACTGCATCCAGGTGGGTCTTGAAAATTTCCAGAGAAGGGGACTCCACCACCTCCCTGGGCAGCCTGTGCCAGTGCTCTGTCACCCTAACCATAAAGAAGTTTTTTCGTGTATTTGAACGGAACATCCTATGTTCCAACTGGTGCCCATTGCCCCTCGTCCAGTCACTGGGAACCACCGAGAAGAGTGTGGCTCCATCCTTCTTCAACCCACCCTTTAGATATTTGTACATAATAATAAGGCCTCCCCTCAGCCTTCTCTTCTCCAGGCTAAAGAGTCCCAGCTCTCTCAGCCTTTCCTCATGTTACCCTTCATTCATTCCAGAAGACATTAACTCTACAAAAAATTATTGTCACTAGCTTTGAAGTATGACACCTTTTCATTTCTTTGAAAGTGTTTTGTCCATAGATATAGAAAAGCCCATATAGGAGTTCTTGACTCTTTTCTCTATGCAATAGAACAACATTATGTGCAATTTCATGACCTTCCCTCTTAATTGCCTTCCTCTTAGGCAAATAAATGAAGTTTTTATGAATCAACATAACATCCTGTCTTATATATCATATAGTTTATATTATTTGTCTATTCCCTATTCCCTATTAATAGCAGTCATATTCTCAATGTTTATTACAAATATCTTAATCTTTTTAAAATATCTAAAATTAATTTCTTTCTCCACATCAGTGCAAATACAGTCTCCTTTTCTGAAGATTATCCTGTACATAAAAAAAATGAAATCACTGCCACAAATTTCTTAGCATCTGTCAGCACAGGATTTCCTTTTACAATAAGTTGCCGTTTGGTTTATCTTAGTATGTCTACGCACACTTCTGCTCTCTTCTTCCTGACTTTAAATAAACAGAATATACCAATTCCACATTCAGTCTTTGCTTGCTATTTGGAGACTACAGTTAACTACGTTAAACTTGAATCCTTATGGTGGAATAGGGTTTTTTACTTCTCCCATTGATAAAATCTGGTTATTCTATTCCCTGTTTCTTCCTTGTTTTCTTATAAAATAAAATATTTACCTCTTATATGACTACTTCTTCTCCTGGCCAGTATCAGGAATAGTGTACCTAGCAGGACTAGAGAAGTGATTGTCTCACTGTACTAGGCACTGGTGAGGCTGCACCTTGATTACTGTGTTCAGTTTTGGGCCCCTCACTACAAGAAAGACATTGAGGTGTTGGAGAGGGTCCAGAGAAGGGCAATGAAGCTGGTGAGGTGTCTTGAGAATAAGTCTTATGAGGAGCGGCTGAGACACTTGGGGTTGTTTAGTCTGAAGAAAACGAGGCTGAGGGGAGATCTTATTGCTCTCTGCCACTACCTGAAAGGAGGTTGTAGAGAGGTGGGTGTTGGTCTCTTCTCACAAGTTACAACTGATAGGACAAGAGGAAATGGCATCAAGTTGTGCCAGGGGAGGTTTAGGTTAGACATTAGGAAAAACTTCTACACTGAAAGAGTTATCAAAGGCTGGAACAGGCTGTCCAGGGAAGTGGTTGAATTGCCATCCTTGGATGTATTTAAAAGTCATCTAGATATGGTGCTCAGGTACATGGTTTGGAAGTGGGCATGGTAGAGTTAGATAACGGTTGGACTTGATGATCTTAAAGATCTTTTCCAGCTATAATGATCCTATAATTCTATGATTCTTACTTATTGAAATAACTTAGATGACAAGACTCATTATTTCAAAGTCCTAAAGTTTATGTAAGTGGTACCACATTTCTTCTGTTTTAGAGATTAAGGCATTCTAAAATATTAAATAACTCTTTTAATGGACTTTTTGTGAAAGTTAGCTCCAATCATTTTTTATTTGTTTTTAATACTGTTAAAGGAAATTAGACAGGCAATAAGAGTTATTACCATTTTTGCATTTTATCTCATTATAATAATCTTTTAGATACTTTAAAAAAAAAAACAAAAAAACAAAACACACCAACCAACCAAACCAAAACCTTGAAACTTTCCAGTATTAAAATGTAGTAGCTTATTTTTATTATTTCATTTATCATTGGGGAGTAAGAAGAAGCTGGGCTGTGTGAATAATAAGCAGTGTATCTGTCATTGCTATTATGCTCAATTTCAATAAAATGACAATTTTTGTCCAAGCAACAGAAAGCTTTTGCCTGTACTAGGAATTCTAGCTACACAAGCAAACCCATTATTTAATTCTTTTATTTCAGAAATTCATTGAAATTGAAAACTCCGTATAGTCATCTCAATATTTGATGAATAACTTTGTATTCATAATTGATACTTCAGTGTTGTCCATTGGTTTGCAGATGTTTGCTTCCTTACTTACACAAATATCTTCTTTAAAAATCATGTTGCTCAGCCCAGCAGGAGTCAGTAATGAATACCTTATTTTTATATTTAAATGATAAAGCATTAATAGAGAATATAGGCATTACTGAAAAAAAAAATAATTTCCGGGTTTTAATATTTATGTCATAAGTCATACATATATATAATCCACTCGGGGGGGAGGGAGAGGGGCGACACAGAAAAATAATTGCACATTTTTAATACTGAATTAAGAGCCTATAGAAATTTAAATGGTATGTGTAAATGCTAGACTCTGAATTTGCCAAGGTGACAGCTAAGGATGCGTCAAGACACAATGGGTATTAAAAGGACTGAAGAGTGAAATACATAAGTATACAGATAGATGGGAGTCATTTGGCTTAATGTACTACTGGAAAGATTTCAGAAGCCATAAGAAGAAAAGTAGTATCAAAGAAAGGAGAGGAGAGGAGAGGAGAGGAGAGGAGAGGAGAGGAGAGACTAATGATGGAAGAAGGGGATGAAGAAGGCTAAAAACTGAACTTCCCTTCTTTTTGAAAATATTGTCTCTTCTTGGAAAGGGATAACACTGCAGAAATAAATGGATCGATTCTGTCTAGGATCTATGATAACTTGATTTGCTTCAGTGTATGCAAATAATGTCTTATGTTGATGTAAATACCTTCATATAGTGATATAAATCCAGTTAATCAACTGGAGCATGAAATTCCGGAAAGATATTGAAGTTAATGAAGGAGAGGACAAATGGGACTTGGCTTATTCTGAGTATATCTCAAAATTAAATATCTCTTCTTGACAAAATAGAAAAGGGATGGTCAAAATCAGTGACTCCTGTTTTCAGGATGCTATGTCATTTGGTGTGTACCAAGGACTAGATCTGCTCTTGTGAATGTCAAAAGGATTTTGCAATTAACTTCACAGCATGATGAGGCCCTGAGTCTTTACAAATAGAGTTGTGGTATAACTCGCAAAGTTCTCAGAAGTTTAGATTTTTTAAACTATTTTTTCTATCACATTGTTTTATAAAAAGACACAGGCTAACACTCAGCTATATATGTTTTAAAAGCCAGGTATTTTAAAATATTTCATCCTATACTTTTTTTTTTTTTCTCACCAATTATTCTACAATCTGCAGTGTGCTATTTTTCTTACTTTCATTTTTCTGACAGTTTCAGTTATAGTTCCAAAGAAACACAGCAAGACTGAGATTGAAAAATTTCTGTTATTATATTGAGTAACTGTTTTATTCAAGCAGAAAAATACAAAAGGCAAAAGTGTGCTTTAAATGTCAACTGGAAATAAAACGTGTTTGTTCTGCATGTATATCTGCCTCAAGAGAAGCAGAATAAAAAGAGGAAAACTCAGCAAAAATATCACTTTTGATTAAAGTGATTGTGTAATATTGACTTCATGTAAATTAATAATCAAAATACACTCTATTAATACTATATGGTGCAGTATGTGTAGATGTAGTCTGCACTATTAATATTATCTTAATGTTTTAATTGGTACAATAATTAATTATTTTATAACATGCAGCACATCATGACATTTACCCTTTCGTATATATTTAAAAAAAAAATACTCTAGCAATGATTGATTGCAAGTTGGTTAAGTATAAAAACGGTTTTCAAAAAACATTCTTCATTGTCTACTGAAAAATACAAATTCCAGTTCAGTATTTGCTTAAATTATATAACAAAGCCATCAGTTGTAAAATGCTCCCAGCTTGGTTAAATGAATCATTGTGCTACTGAAACACAAAAAAGAACACAGAAAGAGCATCTATTATAGGCCTTTTTCAACACTGACATTGTTTTTGAAATGGTAATGAACTATATTGCCTCTAGATATCACTGCCCCAAATATAGTGAAGTTAAACCAAGCAAATTTTGGTCATTGTACAGTGTAAGCATATGGGTCATTATTTTGTAAGAACTAGTGAATCTAGTTAGGAAAATATGTATTCCACTACAATTGACAACACTCAAGAGAATGAACTAATTTATCTGAAAAAAAACAACTGAAAAGTTTATGAAGTTAAATGATAGAAGGCTGAAACTGAGGAAAACAAAACAAAACCAAAAACAACCCCACCCCCAAAACCCCAACATGAACCTAACCAAACTCCTCCAAAAACCAGCATATGTTAAACATCATTTAATAATTATCAAAGCTATCTGCTATTGAAAGGGTAGATGAAGAGGGACAATAAATCAAATTATCTCTTCAAATCCATATCTTCTAATTCTAATTCTAATTCTAATTCTAATTCTAATTCTAATTCTAATTCTAATTAATTTAAACTACAGAATGAGGGTGGGACACAGCAGACTGAAATGTAGGATATAAAGTCTGAGTCCTTTTCTGTCTGAGGAGCAAAGTAAACCCAATTGTTGGGGTTTTTTTTCAGGGTTAAAACCACAAAAAATACTTTTCAGAACATAAGCAGCACTGTCACTCTTCCTTGTCTAGGTTTTGTGTTTGTGTATATGTGTGTGTGTGTGCACTGTTTCTGTTGTGTGTGTGTGTTTTACTTTTTAAGAAAGTGCCTACAGAGGCTTATCTTCAAACCAAATTTGGTGTATTGAGAGAGTACCCAACCTAGCAGGCTTTTCAGTTTACAAAGTTGCCTAGTAAGTACTAGATGAGTCTTGTATTAAGCAATAATGTCAATGGACATATTGTTGGAAAATCCCCTTGTATATCAACATATAAGTTTCTTCTTCAGGCTTAGCTTAGATACTAAAGCAGGTGCATGTATCCTTCTTTAACTCTAAGACCAATTCCATAAGCCATAAGGTACCATGTAACATGAATGAGAATATTGACATCTAAATTTGTGTTAACATCTAGAATCCACATAAAATATATCTTTTCTATTTGTGTTAAACTATTTAACAGAGTCCTCTATGTACTTAGGTGTCCTGTCTAACATATGATACTATTACCAGCAAAAAGCATTGGGTAATTTCCCAAAAGTCTGATGCAAACCTTATTGAAGTCAATGGAGAGAAACCCTCTGACTTGAGCAAGTTAGGGTCAGGTTTAATACATGTTACAAAACTGGTAGTCTGGCCTAGATTCTCCAACAATTACTGAAGTCAGTAACAATTTGTGACTTTCAGTCAGACTGTTCAGTCTAACAACATATTAGTTCAAATCAGAGGTTCACCATCATATTAAAAAATAAGGAAATGAGATAGTCCATCTGCACAATAAAATAATTTAGAATCTATGTCACAAGCATGATATGTAGAAAACTGACAAAATCAGGCATAAAAAAACAGAGAACAAGATCGGATGAAATGTAGTCTTTGTTATCATTAGTTGGAAACATTTCTCTGAGAAGAAATAGAATCAATAAAATGTGAATTTCAGTCCTCTTATTTGTAACAAAAGTTATAATCATGCGCAATTTTAAATAAGCACAGTAGTCTCAAAACTTAGTAACAAATATCAAAGTTAAGCAGACTGAATTAAGCCCCCTTGCTGATTCCATCAAACTACACCAAAACTTCTTCCTTTACTTATATTTTGTATTTCTTGAGTTATTAATGTTGCCAGGTGCCCTGTGAAGTGCACTGTTCATAACACATTTCAAGCCAGATAAATCTTGAGAAAAAGTGGTGCTTAGATATTTCATATTGTTGATACTGCCATTTGCTAGCTCAATGTTTCTCTTTCTGAAGAGAGTTTTAATATAGACAAAGCTGTTTCATGGGAACTTAGAAAAAGGAAAAAAATATTTTAATTTGTGTAAAAAGTTTAAAAAAATATTTAATACCTTACAAGGTTCGAAGTACAATGCAAAGGTGTCTTAATAAGAGAAAGGTATTTCTGCCAATCTAAAGACTTAACATTTATCTTTTGACATAAAACATTGGATTTATGTTACAACGTTTAAGCTGCTTAAAAATTAGACACTAGCTGAGTTTGTCAAATATGCTTCTCTTATAGTTAATACACAGCCATCTTCTGAAACAGTGTCTTAAGATGGTATATAAAGGACATAGATAGCAAGCTTAGTTAGCTATAATATAGCTAAATCCACAGAAGCTGTTAAATTAAGCAAACCTGTCTCCTTCTTTTAAAAGCTTTAAGAAAAACCAACAAAACCCAACCCCCAAAACCACAGTCTGTTCTCTATGAAATGCCTGTCTCACTCTTCCACATTTCCTTCACCTTGCTGGCTTGAAATCTTAATTAAATACCGTGCTACGTATTCTGGCCTCGCCAACATGACCTTACCTTGCATTTCTTCTGAGCATTTCTGAGCCAAGATTGTACTCCAGAACCAGCTGTTACTCATTCAAACTTTAACTTATTGAGAAAGGACCCCAGAAACTTCCAGTACGAAGAGTTACAGGATATTCTACCTAATACTAACAGGAAAGTGTAGAAATAGTGGCTGTGCCTGTACTGTTCTAAGCCAGCGCCTTTAACTCCCACAGCCTTACAGGTACGTTGCTGACCATTGCCATGGTGTAGACCAGGATCAACTTTCTATCAGCTGCAAACATGTTTGAAAACCAGTGATCCACAGCACTTTCCAATGAGGCCTATATGTAATTCAGGAGCTGTATAAATATGATCTTAAAGTACTCTGCAAGGCAGTATCAAAAGCTGGCCCTCAGGCTTATGATACCATACTACGGCTCAGCATCTGTGCATGATTTCTTCTACCATTCAGTGGTGAAAGCACAGAAAACTTGCAAAAACCCGCTCCACTTAGTGGTCTAGCTATGTCATTAGAACTACATGATGCCTCAAGCAAGATGCCACACGGGCAAAAGAATGATACCTTTAATTGTTGCTGTTACTCTTCCCACGTAATCCCTTCTGTGGGCTTCCACCAGGAGTGACAGGACATTAGAGCCACCTCTTCAGAGGAAAAGGAACATAGTGCCCCTCTCTGAATAGGAGGAAGAAGCAAGCAAACAGCACCATGTGCAAGTACACCTCACAAAAAAACCCACAAAACGCCATAAAGTGATTAGGTAGATTGTCCAATTAAATAAGGAGAGTGTTCTGTTTATGCAAAGACAAAGGAAAATGTCGCACAGAGAAAGTGTGTGGAAGAATCTCAGAAGGTTAGACAGATTTGCTGATCCTCAGTGTAACAGAGTCCCAAAAGGTGTTGTCCCAGTAAGGATGATCACAGCTCCCTCAGAGTCTCAGACCTGCTGAATGGCTGCTGTGCCTGACTGACATCAAGAGGAAAATGTCTACATGACAGACAACTGGGGTACATGATAAGGGATGTCCCATTAGAATCTTAAAAGAGCAGTGTATAAATAGCCAATAAATCAGCTAGAACCTGGCAATTAAGCTTTGCCTACACAGAAGTTTAGGTACAAGAACTGATCGCTTTCATAAATGCGCATATAGATATTTTCTTAGGAAAGGTAAGTTCACTACTAGGATACTATATTTTAACTACCTGCTCTACAACTCAAAGGAGAGTTGACTGCTTATTATCTTTAACCTTGACAGTCATTTTAATATCTTTCCAAATAAAATGAAAATTGTCCTTAGATTTCTTGCACACCAGCAGTTCATAAAATGCATGACATTAGTTTTTTCACCACAGGCTAGCATGTGCCTTTTGTCACATTGAATTTATCATTCTGTGACTGAAACCTTATTAAAAGTATTCACATTCTATATTCCCAGAAACACAATTTTGATTCAATATCAACCTGACGCGAATATGACCCATGTTAATTGTTTAAGACATAAAAGATCAAATTTTATTTTTGATAATGTAATAAAAATCCCCCAAAATAGCAAAGGTCCCTCATTGTATTCTCTAAGTTGATAATAATGGAACTTTTACATATACTAATTTTGTGTCTTATGAAGATTTGATGTGGTGGCTTGATACTGTATAACTTGGGGGAAACTAGTATGTGTCTGATAAACTTATTACTTAAATTTGACGTTTTACTCCCAAGATATGAATGGAATGGGGAAGGGGAGTCTGGAGGAGGTTGCTGAGTTAATAAGACACAATCTTGACCAAATCCTTGTTTTGATAGATAACAATTCATTTTTCTCTCACCCCCTCCATTCTAATTCCTGTTCAAAACTCCATGCATATTTTTTATCTAAAGCAAAACCAGGCACAGCTGTCACTTCTAATTAAATTTCAATAACTCAGGTTGAGTATTTGAGAATTTGATTTAATTGTGTTAACACTGTTTTCAATAAATACAGAGAAAAGCTTTCTTCTTTAATATAACAGCAAATAGGAAAAAAATGTCCACCAAAAATATCTTGGGGAAAAAAAGAAAGGTTTTGTTCTGAGACTATGTTGTCAAAGTGAAACACAGGCTTAGTATCTTCTCTTTAGGTTGTGTGGCTACATTGTCAAGCAGCTTTATTTCTTAGAATTCATTCCTGCATTCACTAACACACTACATAATACTAAATAAAAGGAATCAAAGGTACCCGCCAGTTTTCCAAAACAGAGACATACAGAATATGCACTTCTCCAAAGCTGTGTTTCATTATTTTTCATATGTTCCTAAAGAGATAAGGTCTGGTTTACAGACCTTTATTACAGACCTGGTTTACCTTGCTTACTGAAGATCATATACACCATTGTGTAATCTATAGCATATGCTTTGATTCTGATTTCTAAGAAAGAAAGGTAAAATGTAATGAAAATAAAACAGTTTTTTTTCCATTTTGTTCTAAAACTTATCTGATAACACATTTTAGATTTTACATTGTAGATGTCATATTCCTGGCAAGGTAATTTAACAGTCTTAATATGCAAACAAAAAGTATTTCATTGTTCCAACCACATGCAATTCCTCAGCTGGAAACTTTGAAAGGAAAACTTAATTAAATGTTATAAACAATAGTCTGGCACTGTTTAAATCAATGGGACAGCAACGTCATTTTAGGGAATTGCAGTAGGTTGAAATAATTCTCTACTGACTGTAGTTGTGACCCCAGATTCCAGGAGAGGGATCTTTTCAGCACTCTGAAGTACTAGCACTAAAATTGCCATTAATTAAGTATTAACATGGCAGTGATAGTCTGGCCTCATCTTCTCAACATCATAGACTTTCCTAAGTACTTTCTTTTCCTCTTTTTCCTCTTTTTTTTTTTTTTTTTTTTTTTTGACATGTGCTTGAAAGATTGTCTGGGATTGGGAGAAGAGTTACATTTATTGTTACTTATGTTTTTCCCTAACTGGAAGGAGAACATCACCTGGGGCCCTAGGACCCTCCTCCTTATCCCTCCTTCTGTGCTATAGACACTTTCAGTCTGCTCAGGCAAGTCTTGTTCATATCACTGGTGAGCTAAGAGCGGAAAATAGGTAACATTCAGAAAACAGTTACAGAACTAATCAAATGCTTTAGTAAACAGCTTTATGCTTACCTGATTGAAGAAACTGACATATTTAAATTTCAGAGGCTAAAAAGTGACTCATGAATAGTCTCCAAATACATCTGTCTGACCACATACAGATATGTAAGTCTACATTGTACTTAGTCATGAAAACTTGACTATCTTATTATGATCTTCCAAGACATGACTCATCTCATCCTAAGTAGTTACCTACTTTTAGACAGATGATTTTCACTGTAAAAATACCTCATTTCTCTCTACAGTTCATTAAAGGAGCCTAAGGTGACTAGTTATAAATGTAGACATTTTAAGCTCAGATGAGGTTAATTTCTCCTTAAAAGGCTCAATTAAATTATCCAGACTTAGCTGTCAAATACCTTTATAAATGTCATAGTGTGTCCTACCTGACCTCCAGCTGATGTTCCAGAATAATGCCGAACTTCCAAAAATCCTGTGTCATAGCTGATAAGCCTGTGTAGATATCTTGAATACCCTGAGGTATCTTAAACAGTACTAGATGTCCTATGTTTAGACAGCTGAACTGAGCCTTAAATGTACATAGACATTTCTGAATTTTTTTTTGATCTATTTCACAAGTTTCAATGAGCATTAACAACTGGATGTATTTTTATTTGGAAGGTGAAGACAGCTCAGCTTTATACAGCCAACCACAAGCAGACTCAAAATAGCCTAGCTAGCTATCTGCCAATCATAAAACAAATGTAAAAGCAGCATTGCAAAAAAAAAAAAAAAAAAAAATCTGGAATTTGCATTTACTCTAACTCATTGATAAGATAAACCAGAAGCAATTTGGAAGGTTTTCTGCAACAAACAGAAGTAAATGGAAAGTGATGGTCAACTGCTCACAGAGGGTATGATAAAACCTCTAACTAAATCAAATAAATATGTTATCCATGCTTCCTCAGAGCCCTGAGAGATTGATGGGAGTCCAAGAAACAATTGAAGGGTCTCAGACATCCCTACAGAAACACATCAGCTTTTATCAAATCTCTCATATATATATGTATGTATGACATACATATAAATATGTATATAATGTATGTGTGTATAAACACCTTTGTTTATTTGCATAAAGAATCATAGAATAACTTAGGTAGTAAAGCATCCAGTTAGATCAGGTTGATCTGGGACTTGACTAGCTGAATTCTGAAAAGCTCCAAGAATGAAGATTCCACAAACTCTCTGAGCAACCTGTTCCACTGTATCACCACCCTCATGGTAAAAACATAAAAATAAATTGTAAAAAAAGAAAATAAAACTCCTCCACTCAGAAATTTCTGTGTTTGCAGCCTTTTGTCCTATCACTGCTGTTATCATGTTATGCTTTTGAGAAGAATTTGGTTATCTTCCATATTCTTCTAGTGTTCTCCAAAAAGTAGCTATTGACAGCTACAAGATCTCCCCTTAACCTTCCATTTCTAGGGTTGAACAAAGACAGTTTTCTCAGTAGTAGTAAATACTGAGTTATTTAACATTTCCTGTGGTTGCAGATAGTAAGGTCAGGCACTGAATGACAGTTCTCATGGAGTTTTGCTCTATATGTAGTTTGAGGTGTTCTGATGAGCCTGGGACTGTACAGATATTCCTTTGTTCACAGCCTTTGGTTGGTAAGCAGACCAACTGCTTAGCAAAGTGAAAATATGCATTCAGCCTATTAGCCCGATTGGTTTCCTTTAGCTTGTGTGCAGCATAAATTCCAAGTGTGGAAAAAAATTGTAATAGATTACTCTTCAGCTGTATAACAGGATAGCAAAACTCAAGGTTTAGTTTCTCTTAACTTTAGAAATATGTAATTAAAACCTCTAAATCTGAATTAGTCACTCATATACAGTAAGTGGTAAAACCCACCTATGTTCAGAAGGAAATTCATCTGAATGTGAAAGAATTATTGAAGAATAAAATAATTTACTCCGAAGATTTTCATTTTCCTCTGTTTCCTTAGAGAGACTACAAATGTGTTACTAAATACAGTCACTCTCATAGACTTAGATATCTAGGATAAACCAAGTAGATCTGAATGCATCAAACTTAAACTGGAAATAAAGCATACTATGCAAGGAAGAAAACGTTGGCTTTGCTTGGTTTACTTTCTTTGTGATCTTGTATGAAGACTGTGATTTACAACTGGAACAATGTATCAAAATCTATAGTGACATTCTTCAAGACAGAACAATTTCTTTTTATACAGGCACTTAAAATAATTAATTATACCTTCTGATATTTATATATCTCAGAAACAAATACTTTATTGAAATAAGCTCCTGTTGTGATATCCTCATCATTCGTTAAACCATCTAAACATGCACAAAGATGAATATTCTGAGAAACTGTTTACTATTTGTGTACAAATAATTAGGTAGATATTTCTCTGTCCACCTACATGCAGGGGCTATAATTATATTTTTATTTCTATTATTTAGAACTTGAATTAATGTCAAAGTTATGATTCATATCTGAGTTACACCCACTCCCATCAAAAACTTCCTACTTCCATCACATTTACAGCTATACTGGGTGTGTGGTCCAAATAAAGATCTTGTAAGCCATTTCTAATCTCTCAACTTTTTTATGGGGAAAAAATTGGATACTGATACTTGGTTTTTCACTGAAGGTTTGTTGTTTTGGGTTTGTTGTTGTTTTTTTTTTTATTACTGACTGAAGGTCAACAGACAAAAAATGACTAATATCTTTTTTCAGTCTTAACAGTACATTTTATCTGTGGATAAAAGATACCTAAATTTAGTTTCCTAAACCCCAAAAGAGTGCTTGATCTAAAGTATGTTGAAATGGCTGGAAATCTTTTGAAATTAATGGAAATCTTACCATTGGCAACAATAGCTTTTGGATCAGGGACTGAGAAGCCTAAGCAGCTTCATTTTCAAAAGCTCTGTGTGTCTGTGTATTCTCATTGATGTCAGGGGATTAAAAGGAAAATAAATGACCAATCTTGTCTAAACACAGCAAATCAAACAAATAATAAGGCAAAGTACATCTGAGAGGGAGATCAATATTGACCTATTTTTGAGCAACTTGTGTTTTTTTTGTTTTTCTGTCATTGTTCTTTGAAGTTACTTGTATACATTTATTCTTTTTTTCCCTGAACATCGTATAAGCAAATGAAAAGTAGTGATATGCAAGTACAAGCAAAAGAACTGACCTGTCAGCAGCCATCTAGGACTTTCATGTTTTTTTTTTCTTAAAAAAAAAAAATCTAAAAAACACACTTCACAGAAAGGAGAAAAAAAACCCTGTACATAAAAAACTTCATGGTAACAGCGGTAGACATCCTCAAGTGTAGCAATCTTTTATCTTATAACTTGTCATACTGAATTTTATGGATTTCCCCATACTTACAGAAGTAGTAGACCCTGCAACTAAAACATGGTTGTCTGCATGGATATTAGATCTGTTGAAATAAATATTTACAGAGAGTATTAGGTATAATTTTTATGTTTACTTTTTATGATGTCACCATTGAGATCAGCTAGCCATGAACTTTATGAAGATCCATGTCCCTGGGCCTTTGTGACCAAACTGTCTCTGAAGTCTCACTGAACAAAGCAAGAACAGCAAAGGATTTGGAAGTTCCCCTTTAAAGCTGTCCACACTGCTATGTTCCTAGCTGTCCTTTGACAAGATATCTTTTTCTACACTTTTCTGAGAGACTTTCAGCTATGCTAAAGATGGTTATATGTGTCATCTTGATGATCTGGTAGAAGAAGAGGAGGAAGACCAGGAAATCTTACTATTCTACTCTTGCTATTTTTTAAACCTGCTCCTGTTTCAGGATGAAGCTTCACAAAGCAGATGAGCCAGTCCAGTTATGAGTCTAGTATGTATCTAAAGCAACAAGTTATCTCATCTCTCCCTCCAAATTTTGTCCCTCTGTGTTCAACTTATTTGTGATGCTTCTCTTGAGCCAGTCAACTTCTCATCTAATTCCTCAATGAACTGGTTCAGCTCATTCAACCACAAAAACAAACAAACAAACAAACAAACAAACAAACAAAGAAAAAGCAATGTGGGGTAAAAAATATCCAAAAATCACAGATGGATTTTTGACTGTGTAGGGAGATGCAAAGTTTCACCAAAGTCTAAGGAGTGATAGAATATACAAAGGAGAGGGCACTGGATGCTTCACCATGGAGACAGGAGCAAGGAGGAAAGGGGAAATGGGTGGATCTTCTTGGAGACCTAGTTGTGAATTCAGCATGCATACTTTGGGAAATTTCATCAAGAGAGACTAATTTTAGCTACCTTTTTCATTCTATTATTCCTTCTCTGCCTCTAATGAAAAACATGATATAAGTAATACATTTTGTCCATTAGTAAATCAAAATAAACCCCATCCAGTATAGAAAGCAAAAGAAGAGGAAATGGAAAGAAATTAATTGTGGACCAGCAAGTACACGGGAAAGAAACATCAGAAACAGACTGTCTTCCCCTTTTCCGAGTTATTCAGGATTTAGTCAAACCCATGCAAGTTGGCGTCTTGACCCAGTGTGTCAGAGTTACTCATTGAATGCCTTTGATAAAGAAGACCAAAATTAACATACAATTTCTAAGATGGTAGGGAAAATAAATGCTAAGACATGAAGGATCAGCCAGGAGACAGGCTATAGCTTGGTCTTGAGGAGTATCTTTTTAATGATTGATACAACCACAAAAGCTAGGAAAATACCAGAATATTTACTGTGAACAAAAAAGTGGGAGTCACTGTCACTTCAGAATAATGTTAAGGAAGAGCGCGGAGGCTGACTGAGCAACCTGAAGTTTAGAGATGAAAAAGAGGATTAGTGTTTAGAGAAGGAGGAGGGAAAAGGCTAGGTAGAGCATGGGGGATATTTAGGTGCATAGTTTAAGCTGTGTGTGATACTGTCGCAATCTTCTGCTTTCACTCTGTTTTTTGAAACAGAGATCTAAACTCTGACAATAAACTCTGTCTACTTTTATGGTCTGTTTATATACTGACAATAACCAAAATGTATTATCTGTCAACGTTTCCACTAGGTCAGATGTGGTTCTAAGTAAATGATGGAAGAACTGGTTGGAGCAACTTGGCAAAGCTCTGACTGAGTACGATGTGCCTAAATAACACTGCGGATATGAACTATCATGTATACAGTATACATATAAGCTTTATTTCAGTGAACAGATTTCTTCTGACTCTAGAGGTCAGTAGCAACAGGACATGCCAAGTGTGTGATATGCTGATTTACTGATGGATAAGTGCAGCTATAACAGTAGGTGATGCTATGTACACAAAGCTGAATGAATTTGGTGAGAGGTGGAGTTGGGATGATGGTTTGCCTTGTGGCTATAATTCTGTTCCAAAATGCAAACAGAAGAGGAAAGAGGAAAGAGGAAAGAGGAAAGAGGGGAAGGGGAAAGGGGAAAGGGGAAAGGGGAAAGGGGAAAGGGGAAAGGGGAAAGGGAAGGGGAAAGGGAAGGGGAAAGGGAAAGGGAAAGGGGAAGGG
>NW_009648470.1:61732-118669 GCF_000708025.1 Charadrius vociferus | reverse complement strand
GAAGGGAAGGGAAGGGAAGGGAAGGGAAGGGAAGGGAAGGGAAGGGAAGGGAAGGGAAGGGAAGGGAAGGATAAATGTGCGTGTCCAGATGTGAACTACATATCTAAACGCATGTTACTGACAATAAGGATGTAGCACTCAGTTAAAGTGAACACACAAAGTTGTATAGAGTTAAGGTACCTTTCCTAGTCCGCAGTCACTGATTCACCTATGGTTAAATAAAGTTCTTAATCATCTTAGAAAAGGGAGTTGAAAAGCTAATCAACTGACCAAATGCAGATAACTATTTAAGGGTGAAGTTAATCTTTCTAAACAACATTGCTTGTTGTGACTTCAGCAACTACAATGGCAGTCCACACCCTTAGCTTTCATTGAGAGTCTGTGGGATTCAGTTGCCTACACATATGTATCTAATGCCATTTTGGTATTTTACAGTATCTGAGAGAATCACAAGGTAGATCTTGCAGATTTTGACACAGATTCTGCAAGAGGCCATGCCCTTCTGGAGAGGCAGCTGGAGACCAGGCAGTATCTGATAGGTTTTCTGAAGTGAAGATGTATTCTATCTTCTCTGTGTGTGGGACTTGCAAACTTCCAGCCAGAGTCACTGGTGAGTAACACAAGAGTTCTGCAAGCAACCAATGATGATAACACTGGTATGGGTCCAGATACTGGAGAAACAGGAGCCTGAGGGTCAGCTACTGGAGGGACCATAGGTCTAAACCAAATACTGAAGAGGTTGGGATCTTCGAATTGGCTACTGCAGGCACTGTAGCTCTGGAACAGCTGCTAGAGACGCCGTTTTGTGATTTTGTATGAAATGAGAAAGGTCTGAGTGCCATAAAATGAAGAATATGTACAAGTGCCAGCAGCTGGGGAGGCTGAGGATCTGAGGCCAGCTGCCAGATATCTTGAGTGTGTATGGCCACTTACCAGTGCAATCCATATTTTGCATATACATATGTATATACTTACCTATATTCCACCAGCAGACTTCATTCCTGATCAGCTAGAGAGAAGGAACAGGATGGAGCCATCAGTGCTATTCATATATGTGAGTGTTCTTGGTGGGTGCTTGTAAGGTAATGTTTTCTGTCTCTGTGTGGCCAGCCGTGCATGTGTATTGTGTCTACGAGTATGTACACCTGGATCAGAAATGTGTGCTCAGCCTTGTTTCTGGTGGCACTTGGGTAAACGAAGTCAAAACAACCTTGCATCTATCGGGGTACCAGGTTAAGCAATTCCTAATACTTTCAAATTAAATGTGTGATTCATTTTAGACTGAAATAGAAACTATAGTTTTTCCCAAGTCTAGTTTTAAGATAATCAACAATTTCACATATTCTATGTTGGGAGATGTACTGTATTGTAAAGCATTAGACTGTTAAATAATAAATGTTCAGGTTCTTAAAAAGTTAGATTGACGTATCAAGACAAAACTAATGGAACATAATTGTCCTATAAAGGTCTGAAATTAATCACTTAGCCATTAATAGCATTTTTATGTATAAAAATACAAAAATGTATCCAGGTATCAGTTTATTTAATTTATAGTTTCAGATTTTCATTTTCTCCCACTTTCTAGAAAGAGGCAACAGTTACTATAGAGTGTTTAAATCCACTGTGTGGAGGATTTTCTTACCCATCTCAAAAAATATGACCATAGGAATCAAACTTTACTGATGGCAAGATGAAAGATATTTTAATTAAATTAGAATCATAGAATACTAGAATATCTCAAGTTGCAAGGGACACATAAATAACATCAAATCCAACTCCCTACCCCTTGCAGGACTACCTAAAGCTAAATGATATGAATCAGAGCATTGTCCAGACACTCTTTGAACTCTGACATGTTTGGATAATGTCTGTGTGTTCTAATATTTGTTTTTCTTTACTGTGAAAGTGGATAGTAAACACACCAACCAGTGGTTTCTCAATTATCTGTTAAGTATTTACCAATCTGTTGTAATGTTTCATGTTTCCTTGTAAATTCACTCATTTCATGTCTGAAATCCCTTAGGTCATTCACCAACATGTCATGGCAATTAAGCAATTTCATTTTTTGTTTTCCTTAACAAAAGAATCTGAATATTACTGTCAAGTAAAGAAAAAGGCACTTTTATTTTTAATAGATCTATTTTATACTACCAGCATCTTTTCCATAAATGCCATTATACAACATGATTTTATATCAACATCTTCATCTCCATCCTCTTCATTATCTGTGAAATATCTATGAATTATGCCATATGCTGGCATTATCCATATGCTATTAGATATATACATTCACTATTTTTTGTATTTATTTTCACTAAGATTTAAAACATAACTCTTCAGTTACTGACTAGTCCATTTATGGGATGCCTTGCTCTTCACCTCTTTCTTCATGATGATCTCCTCTTAACCTTCTCATAGTTTGATCCTACTTGCCATATTCTAGTTTTGTGGAATTCCTCATTACTTCAAATTGAAACCTATTAAATATGAATAACTTCAGCTGCCATAAAGTTAATGTGAATTTTTTGCTGATGATTATGTTGGTTTTGGCTGGGATAGACGTAATTTTCTTCATAGTACCTAGTATGGTGCTATGTTTTGGATTTGTGACCAAAACAGTGTTAATAATACAGAGCTGTTTTCATTGTTGTTGAGCAGCGCCTACACAGAGTCAAGGCCTTTTCTGCTTCTTACACCACCCCACCAGCTAGTAGGCTGGGAGTGCACAAGAAGTTGGGAGGGCACACAGCTGGGACAGCTGACCCCAGCTAACCAAAGGGATATTCCATGACATATGATGTCATGTTCAGCATATAAAGCTGGGGGAAGAAGAAGGAAGGGGGAGGACGTTCGGAGTTACAGCATTTTGACTTCCCAGGTAACCATTATATGTGGTAGAGCCCTGCTTTCCTGGAGATGGCTGAACACCTGCCTGACAATGGGAAGTAGTGAGTGAATTCCTTGTTTTGCTTTGCTTGCATGCCGGATTTTGTTTTACTTATTAAACTGTCTTTATCTTGACCTATGAGTTTTCTCACTTGTACTCTTCTGATTCTTTTCCCCATCCCACAAATGGAGAGTGAGTGAATGGCTGCGTGGTCCTAGCTGTTGGCTGGAGTTAAATCATGACACAGCTGGACAGCCCCTGGCACATAGTGGTGCCTGGGGCTGTTTCTCCCCAGGTGCGGGATTTTGCCCTTCTCCTTACTCATCTTTAAGAGGTTCCTGTCAATCCATTTCTCCAGCTTGTCAAGGTACCTCTGGATGGCAATACAACCCTCTGGCTTATCAACCACTCCTAGCTTTGTGTCATCAGCAAACCTGTTGAGGATGAACTCTGCCTCATCATCGAGATCATTAATGAAGGTGTTGATCAAGACTGGACCTAGTATTAACCCCTGGGGTAGACAACTAGGCCTCCAACTAGACTTTGCATTACTTTATGTTTCTGTGTCTGCCCATTGGGCCAGTTTTCAAACTACCTCACTGTTTGCTCATCCAGCCTATACTTCATCAGCTTCTCTTTGTGGATCTTATGGGAGACAGTGTCAAAAGCCTTAATGAAGTCAAGGCAAACAATATCCAGTGTTCTCCCCTCACCTACCTAACCAAGCATTTCATCATAGAAGGTTATTAGGTTGGTTTATCATGACTTCACTTTGGTAAATCCATGCTTACTACACTTGATGACTGCTTGCCCTTAATGTACCTGGAAATGGTTTCCAAAATTAGTGCTCACCTTCCCAGGGACCGAGGTGAAGCTGACCAGACTGTGGTTCCCTGGGTCCTGCTTCTTGCCCTTTGTGCAGATATAAACACATAAATATCAATGTGTGAATACACCTATGTATATTTATATTTAATATGTATATCAGTTAGGAAATCAGAGATTGCTGTGACGGGAATGTTTAGGAGTGGTGAATCAGACTAGTTTCAAACTTCAAAACTGAATTGACTGGATTGACATTCATTAATGCATATTTCACATGGTAAGTTGTTAAGCATTATCAGTCACTATGATTATACCTAATAATCAATCAATCCTTAACAAACTTAAATAAGCTGTGATTGTATGATGCCATTGAGCAGAGGCCATACATTTACCATTAACCCTACGGTACTGAATTGTTCTAACCTACAGAGGCGAAGATGGAGGATCAAGAGCTCTTAGAGGAGGGGGGGCAGAACAGAAATGGTCTTCTGGCTTCACTATCTTTCCTCTCTCATCTTTGGTATTTATCAGCTTTGCAGTACCCAAAAGAAAATGGGGTGATCTCATCTGCTCCTGAAACAGTTTGTCTTATTTTTATGATTGAATCTTACCTGGATTTCACTAAGCATCTTTCCTGCTTGTTCATCAGGATTGTTTGGGTTCCATGGAATACTGTTCCTGTTTATTATCAAAGTCTTGTTGTATCTTGCAGGTTTTGCTACTTACACTTGGTTTCCTGTATGCTGTTTGTTCATCTGTATGACAAGTTTCCTTTTGCTCCTTTTCAGTTACATTCTATTTAAAAATTTATATTTAACTGTGTCACAAAATACTTGTTGCTGGTTATGCAAATAGTATTATTACAATGCTGAAAATTACTTAGATATTACTGTGTTTCTGACTCAGTTGAAGACTAGCAAATATTGGGAAGGAAAATGTAAAGGAGAATACTTCCCCTTAAGTGTTCCTCTCATTGTAGATGGAACACAAAATTTAAATCATCTGTATTTAGGTTCAAGATTATATGAGGTTAACTCAGGAAGTTTGCACAGATCTTTATCTCTTCTATCACTGACTTGCTAAGGAACAAGTTAAGGATCATATATTGGATCTTTCTCAGATCAGACCATCACTCATTGATGTTACATATTCTGATTGTCACACAAAGCTTTGTTAGGGCAGTGACATGAGGCATAAACAAGCCTGCTTTGTATATAGCTGCTCTACAGTCTTACGTTTCTTTATTGTACAAATTTCTTTTTGACTTTAAGATGTCATCTTTGTGTCTAAGGCCATTTTCTGAAATATTATGAAGTAAAACTCGTAAAAAATTTTCATCAGGAACATTGTTTTAACAGAAAAGGTATTTCCAACTGTCCAAAAAGACTGTGTTTGATTTTTGAAAAAAAAAAAAATCTGAAAACCATAAAACTTAAAAAGTTTGCATTGTAATCTCTTAGCTCGTTACTGCAGACACTGCAGAATTCATTAATATGTGAGTACAAAAACATTGAAGAAAAAATACAGATTTGAAGATTTGGTAGTAACTGCTTTCAACTCTTCCTCAGATCTGCTACCAGAACCAATAGTCCTTAGAATGAGAGAACGATAGCAAAAGCAAGCACATTAATTAAGTCAGTCATGAGAAAACCTTAGTTTTCACAATGAAATAGTCTGGCATACAACTGACTTATTTTTATAAACCTCATATTCAGCTACAGTGATCAGCAACATTGACATGAATACTAGGATGTAAAACAAATGAGTACAACTCTAAGTCATTTTGTGTAATGGAGAAAAAAAAGCAGTTTAATAGAACATTGTCACATTGCCATACAATCCTTCTTAGGAACTGAATATATTACACAGCAGTTGGAGAAGAACAGGAATCCACACACCTACGACATTCTATGACAAATAACCTATGACATATTTCATTCTGTTGACAACATTTCCTCATTCCCTGATGGAATTGTGTTCATAGTATGTTGTTATATTCTTTAAATGAGAATTCAAAACTTTTTTTTTTTTTTTTAACATATATCCCTGACTCATGTGGGGGCTTTTTTTTCTTTTTTTTTTTCTTTTTACTTTTCCATGCCAAGATGATTTATTTGTTTGCTTGCTTGTTTGTTTGTGTAATTAAACTGGAATTAATCACTGTTAGAAAACTAAAGAGCAAATGTAGCAAAAAGGAAACCAAAGTAGGTGGTAGTTTAAGGGCTAATCAATGTCTTCAAAATATATGGCAATTTCCCTTTCAGGCTGTGATATTCTCACAGCCTCACAGCTTTGCAAGAACTAGCAGTAAGTTAAATGCTGGGTTATAAACTAAGCAAAGATATTGCAAATGAATGAGGCTTTTAGGATATATTGATATTCTTTGGGTCTCTTCTACTTATAGCAATCTAAAAGGAATAAAACTTGAAGGTAGGAGCCAATCTGCTTTTCTTATGCAACTACCCTGTACCACAGCTTAGATAGCTGCATGAATGCCTAACTTTTGCTGTCTTTTTCTATCTCTCTCTATTTTCTGGAGAGAAATAGGCACCTCAAGGGGCACCTCATTCTACCTGAATTAGGCAATTACCTTAAAATAGGGTAAACTATTCATGTGGTGTATTGACTGCAGAAAGAATTGTGGTTCATTACTTGTGTGCAGACAACTGAAACAAGAATTTGACTTATTTTTACTTTAAAAATCTAATGCTGCTTGCAGAATTATAGACGGAATGTTAATGATGAGACTTCAGGACTGTATTTTCAACAGCTGAAAATAGGTGTGTTAAATCTCAGCACTTACTTGAACCAGCTCACTAAAGCTCAGGTTCAAGTTTAAGCTAGGTGCTGAAGCAAAGCATATCAGATCTTGCTCTGAAAGGACACTTTTCCTTTAGTATTTTAAATATCCCTGATTCTATTTGACTTTACAACAAATAGCTTCCCTCTTTTGATAGAACTTCTGCCTAGAAAATTCAGAAATGAAGATGAGGAAAGAGTTAAGTGATGTTAAGAGCAGCCATCTTCTCCAGCTGCTCCATCCCAGGACCCCTCCTGCCCGGCTGCTGGAGCCCAGTCTCATGTGTGAACATATGTGTGTGCACTTGCAGGCACAGACACACATGCAACATGGTCAGTCACACAGACATCCACAGACAAGGCGCTGCCTCCAACAGCACCCATGTTCAGGACTCACGCCAGACACAGGCACAGACAGCTACGTTCCCTCCTTTTCTTGGGCTGGCAGAGGCAGAAGGTCACTAGTGCAGTGCACACACCACACTCCCCAGGTTCACAAGCACATGCACATATGTAGATCCCTCAAGCACGGTCATGGCCCCTCTGTCTGCCCAGCATCCCTGTTCAGATCCCAACCCCCTTATGCACCCCATGGGTCACTGACTCACCAGCTGGTCCAGCTTGCTGGGTGGTCACTGCACACATGCAGCACTCACACGCTTGTCCCACAGGCACCCCACATTCATGGGTCCATCCGAACACCAGCATGAACCCACCGCCTGCCTGATACCCCTGTTTGGACTGGAGTCCTTCTATTCACCAGCTGGTCCAGCTTGGAGTTTGCCAGCGAATCCACATGCAAACCCCATGCACCCCCAGTTGGGGCAGGCACAGACACTCTCCCCCAGCAGCTGGCACCTGGCACACAGGGTGTGACTTGTGGTCCTGCTCCAGCCACTGGTGCTGAGCCCCTCACTCTCCTCACTCAGGCCCATTACCTCAGTAGCTGGATTTTGAGACATGCTCCCACCCCAGTGCTGGAGGTTAAAGACCCCCACTCACTCCAGTAGTTGATGCTGAGACCTAACTGGCTCCAGTAGCTGACACCACAGTCTGGAGTGGCCCACCACCCCTGGTCTGACCCCAGGCACTGGCACTCTGTCCCCTCTCACCAGTGTCCCTTTTAGCTGGCACTGAGCCCTTGCGCACACATGGAACAGGGAGCAAGATTACACTGAGAGATCATTACAAGAAGATTTAATAAGACAGGACGAACTGCAGTGATCAAGCATAGGGCTCAGCCAGACAAGCATACTGCCTGGCCTCATTTTGCATGCAGCTAACCTCTTTTATATAATTTTCTGCCTACTCTCCTTTGTTCCTCTCTGCCCCTCCTTCGCCTGCACGTTCTCCCATAGATCTGCACAGCACTTTTGATACCCACACTCCTCCCAGATGGGGTGTCCCGGTTTACAGTCTTACCCGTTGCAAAGTCCAGGTTGATCTTCCTGGAAATAATGCCTGTAGTTTCTTGATAGCCCATCAATGAGTGTGAGTGGTGAGGTTTGTGTTTTGTCTCCATATGTGTTTTGGCAGTTCTGTGTCTCTCACTACCTGCCTTAGGTAGTGTCCCTCAAGTTTGTATCCCTGTGTGTTCATGTTTATTATCCCTTTTCTGATTATCCTTTTGTTTACATTGAAAAAGGTTCTTGACTAGACAACCTTAAAGGACCAGATGCTCTTTTTTTCTTCTTGCCCTTACAGACGTCACTTACGCTTTTGCTACAGGGATTTTGGGGAGAGACATCAGGGATGAGGAGGGACTTTTTATCAGGGAGTGTAGCGATAGGACAAGGAGTAATAGTTTTAAACTGAAAAAGTGTAGATTTAGATTCAATATTAGGAAGAAATTCTTTACTGTGAGGGTGGTGAGACACTGGAACAGGTTGCCCAGAAAAGTCGTGGAAGCCCCACCCCTGGAGGTGTTCAACGCCAAGTTGGATGGGTTTTTGAGCAACCTGGTCTGGTGGAAGATGTCCCTGTGCATGACAGAGGGTTTGGAACTAGGTGATCTTTAGGGTCCCTTCCAACCCAAACCATTCAACGATTACATGATTCTATGAGTCTATGATTCTATGATTTTACTATTGAATCCACAGTAAAACCAAACAAATGACCAAACAAAAAACAACAAAAAAATCCCAAGCACTCTCCTCCTAAACCAAAACCAAAAAAAAAAACCCAAACAAAAAAAACCCAAACAAACAAAATCTTCAGAAACATCAGTCACCTGGTTATCAGCCATTTGAGTATGGTACTATATTGGAGAAGTCTCAAAAGTGCCAAAGGAATAGCCAGTCAAATGAATTATCTCACCTGCTTTCCATCAGATTGAAAAACTTAATTTTGATAATGCTGCATTCATCCACAGCACCTCAAAAATAGTCTTAAGATTCAAGTATATAACAAATAGAAAAAAAAGATGGACTTGGCCACAGAAACATATATGTTTTCTAAGCACACACACACACAAAAAAAAAAAAAAAAAACAAACCAAAATTTTTTGTTTTCTTGTACTAACTTTAGAACTATTTGTGTTCAGCTGAGAAAAAATAGTCCTACTAAATTGTAGGGCAAGTTCTTTGACATAAATTCTGGTGAGGACAAGCTTCTGAAACAGTGTTTCTCATTTCCAAAAACAGATGTCAGAACAGGACTACGAAAAAAAGGACTAAATTTGGGATTTAATTTTAAAGAGTTGAATAATTTAGCCAGAAAAAAAAAAAAAAAAAAAGAAAGAAAAAAAAAGATATCCCCCTAAAAAAAACCCAAACAAAACCAAACAAATTCAAACCCCAGGTTTCCTTACTCAAAAATGGAAACCAAATAATGCAAAAGGCTGTAGGCAGAGAGCTTTGTTATTACTGAAATATTTCAAATTAGGTAGTGTTTCAAATTAGGTACTGTCTTGAAGTATGGGATTTTGCAGACTAAGGCAAACTGTCAAGATTTCTATATGGTGATATATACCTTGTAATCACAGTCCTCTCTGGTAGCAAGAGAATACATTCAGCATGAGGAGAAGTAGTCAGCTGTTTTAAGATTACAGTAAAAATGAAAGATAAGAGTGTATTTGAAAATTGTTACTCAGTCCTACAGATATATTGCATGGTTCTTTTAAGATCTCATGATTAAATAAAATTTACTGAATTTATATATACTGAAAGTGGTTCTGTGTATAGAAGTCTTTACACGTCATTTTAAAGGAAGGCTTAGGAGGGAAAAGCGGGGGGAATAGAGATGCAAAACTGCGTTTGTTTTTCCATATTAGCATGAACTTTCAGGTAAAACTGACCCAGAGATCAGCAACAAAAAGCTTCTGCTATGCTTTGTGATCATTCAGGATCCAAGATTCACATCATTTAAAAACAAACAAACAAACAAAAAGAAAACCAAAAAACCCAAAAGAAAAAATACACCGAAAAAAATTCATATACAAGGAAGAAATAGAAAAGCAAGAAAACTTTAAATTGCACCAATGTGTACTGATAAGTAGACAGATGGTAGTTTTGTCTGTCTGTTCTGTGTACAGAAAAAAATGGCGATTGTATAGTCCAAGTTGACTTACTAGGGCTTTGGGTGCACCATATATCATGTCTGTCTGCTATATGCTGTGAGATATCTTCCTGAACTTTATAAAACAAAATGATAATGTCTGAACTATTGGCACACTTATTTCCTATACTTCTTTTGTTCTTTTTGATTGTTTTTTTTTTTTTTTTGATTGATAGCACACATACCCACTCTACTTCAAAGCTGAGGTTACTGTTACATTTCGTTTGAAACTTTCAACAATTGGGTCAGTCAAGGAGCAATAAAGTTGAAAATTATCGTTTCTCCAGAATAATTTCAGAAACATTTCACATGGAGCTTTGTCTTCCCACAAACTCATGCATTTTTATTATTACTGTTTTCCAATGCCTGAAAGCATTGTTGGATGTTATATGGAAAAAATAGCACTAAAATAACCCATGTATATTTACTGTCTCTAGGAGCTTCCCACTGGAACACAGATGTAAAATATACCAGCAAAAAATCACATGACTGTATTGACTGCAGAAAGAATTGTGGTTGATTACTTGTGTGCAGACAACTAACGGTCTTCTTGGCATCCTCATTTGTGAAGATGTTTCTGTCTATTTATAGTTCTTTTATATTGTCTCTCCTTTTAAAGTTTCTCTTCCCAAGGCCCTTGCATATCTTAAACACAAGATAAACTGTAATAGGTTGCAGGAAATTTCAACTTCCTCTCTCCATTTGCACTCACCAGTAAGGGGCAAGGGTATCTATACTGGCTTAGCAACCTTAACCAAGATTTAAATTATCACATTAAACTTTACTATGGAGGAGCATTTAACATACATAAATAGTCAGTTATGGTAATTCAGCTCATTGATTCAGTATTCATCAGTGCACTAACCTCAAACTTGCTGTTTCCTAATAGCTACCTATGTAAAATATCTCCATTTTTTTCTTCCAGTTCCTACTGCTTGTTTACGTTATAGTCCATTCTCCTTCCACAAGGAGGAGAGAACAAAAAATGCACAGCTGGAAAAGATCAGTCAGAAAGGTAGCATCTTATGCTTCGGAAATATCTATGCGTATTTACTTCCTCAAAGTTGCTATAACTTCCCCAAGTTGGTGAAATCTTATCCTCATGAATGATCATGATGGATGATGAATAATGGAATGAATCTTGTTTGGTTTTAGAATCATAAAATCATTTAGGTTGAAAAAGCCCTTTGAGATGAAGTCCAACCGTAAATCTGACACTATCGAGTCTGCCACTAAGCCATGTCCCGAAGTGCCACATCTACAAGCTAATAAGCCTCTAAAATACTTTAGGAGAATTGTTGAAAACATCAACCACATATATTCATTGTTTACATTTAAAAAAATACTATTTTTACCATCTCCCTACCTACATATAAACCAGTGTATACCTTTCTTCATCTTACCTGGGATATCATCCTGATCAGTAACCTGAATGATAATGTGTCAGAATTAATGCTTGATTACTCTCTGTATCTCTATGTTCACTTAAAAATATACACTATATTCTTAAGTCATTCTGAATAACATTTATTTCACCTAGCTGTAAATGTTTGAAGTTAGAGCTGTTTTAATTCAGTTTTCTAGTCTTTTTCTATGCTCAGAGGATAATTTGTTTCTTTCAGGGAAGAGATTAAGTCCTAAGAGAAGTTTAAGATATGGGGAAAGAATTTTGGCAACAACTATCATGGTGACATATAATAAAATTTGCTTCAGTTACAAAAAAAGATTTCTTATATTGCTGTAATTGTGTTATTAAATGTCTTACAATTCTATAAAACCCCTCAGGTTTAATACCTAATCCTGAACAGGATTTCTTTCACAAGACTCAAAGGAAATAATTTACATGACTTTGGTGCCAATGATGATGCTGGCTTCCCTGTGTCACATATGCATCTTGAATGTAATTAAAAAGCAGCACTTTCTGTAACTGCATTACTTTAAAAACCCTACAAAAACATACTGGGGCTTGAGATCAGCTGTATTCTTCGTAAATTCTAGAGACTACAGAAGATTGCCTTTTTGCAAATCCCTTGGCAATGTTTATTTCCTATACCTTAATTGATATAGAGTAGGAAAAAAGCAGAATCATAGAATGGTTAGAGTTGGCAAGAACCTTAAAGATCATCTAGTTCCATTCCCCCCTGCCCTGGACAGGGACACCTACCATTAGGCCAGGTTGCCCAAAGCCCCATATTTAGGTAGATGGAAAAGGGAGGCTGACAGAAGACAGACAAGTCATACTGAGAGAAAAAAAATTGTTGAATACACCAAGAGCAGCTAGAAATACATTATATTACTCTCATTACTTAGCAAGACAATTGGGGGAGACCCTACATGGCACAAAAGTCTCAGATGTTTATTTTAATATTTTCAAGAAGATTATTAAAGCCTGGGCATGGTTTATTTTATGTAGTCCTTAGCCCTTCAAAACAAAGAAGAAGCAACTTTCGCTCACTGTGTAAAAAAAAAAAAAAAAAAAAGATAATGTCTACATTATTTTTTTTTTCCTGGCACTTTGAAGCAGTCCTAAGTTTTTTCAAAATTGCTGCAATAATAATCAACCCTGAAATGACTGTGTCTGTCAGTTTCATAAAACTAGAATAAATTTCATGTGATAAAGACTTTCTGCACTTACATATCATTTAATAAACCACAGGTGGTAGTATCCAGATATCTTTAGAACAAACATCTTAAATTCCTTTGGGTAACAGCAGAACTTTGTCTACTTTTAGACCATAACAAGATTTTGTTCTTTCATATACTATGGATTTATGCAAATTTCATCAAGGATTTTTTCATGTAGGTTCCCTCTGATTTAAACTTTACTGTAAAGAAAGAATTATATTTGACCATCAAATTAAAATCTTGAGATTTACTAGGACTCTGAACTCTTTATTCATAAATTTCAATTTAAATGCTTCCCTCATTTTAGTCTTCTACAAAATGGTGTTAAAAAAAATAATAATTTATTTGAGTGAGAACTAGATTGAAAATATCTCCAATCTGCTGATAATGTATTCATAGAATCATAGAATCGTAGAAGGGAAGGAACTTATTTTTTCTCAGCATCATCATGCACAAAAACAGGTGTAACATTCATGAGCTGCCCAAACAAAACTGAACTTTAAAAAAAAAAAAAAACAAACAAGAAAACCAACAACCTGGGGGAAAACAACCTCCATAAGGAAATTAAGGAACTGATGGTGAGGATTTTAACTTGACTAAAATAGATCATAATTGGAATTATTTGGGATTAATGTAGCAAAACAATATGAAAACTTAGAAAGTCAAACCCACACCACCTTCGAAATATATTAAGTCATTGCTAAAAATTAATTTCCTACAATAAATTTATTTTCTTGTCAGTCTTAGGAGGCAGCAGGACACCTTTTCCTGCTGTTGTGTAGTGATTTAAAAGTAGTTCTGCTGAATAATATTTAGTTGCCATGAAGTAAGTATCAGAAATTGTTCCTATATTTGAATGTCGTAACTTACAACAATTAATAGTGCTTTCCTGGAAACATTTCCTAAGAGTTAACTTGCTGGAGATCATTACTTGAGCACAGCAGATCACATATAGATATTATTACCTTATTACCCGTATCTACAGGATGAGCATGATCATCTGTAAGGCTGGAAAAGTTATCTACAGGTGGTGTAACTGACAGTAGCTGAGATGTTTCACTTAGAAAATGACATTACTGGTTCTTGGTAATTCCCATCTTCCTTTGTGTTTCTAAATGTATTCATAAATCTCCAGAGGGTACTTAAAAGAAGTTTTTTGAAAGCTAAATTGAAGGTCCTGTCATTTCTGTCATTGTTTTGACAACCCAAATCAAACATTTCTTTGAATGTTAATGGTGAAGGTATCCAATTCTTTAAAATGATCCCATAGGAAATATAATTAAATTGGCTTTTTAAAACAGCTCTTTAGATATTGATTGTATGAAGACAGAAAAAGTAAAAAGATGGGATTCAAATTCCTTTTTTTTTATTAACATGTGTTCCTAGCCCTTGTATTTTAGTAGGGGAAATTAATGTATAATATGATTTATTTATTTATTTTAAATAAATTGAGAGGAACATTTAAAAGAGCATGTAGAGAAAAAAATTGTGCTCTAAGTTTTTGAGGAATTGACAAGGAATGTAAATATTTAAATCAGCTTGATTTTTTCTTATGGTTTTACAGACAAAAAGTCAATATGTCTTTTACAACACAGAAAATGACACAAGGAACTGCAAATACGCTTAAACTGGCCAGAAACCAACATTACCTCCATTGAAATACCTGGGAAATTATCATCTAATGCAGTTCTTGCTGCTCGAGTTGTCCAGCAATGCCATGCTTGTACAAAATAGATATATAGGGATCCTTGGTCTCACAAGACTTTAGCAGTAATCGAGTGGTCTATAGAAGAAACATCTACATCTCAGTTAATTACTTTAGGTGACCTTAAAATTCAAGGAAGAGAAATAAATTTTTCACTCATTATTCTTGCTACTTGTTTTAGATATGTAAGATAGTATAAAACCTATAAGCTGGTATTTATAGTGTCTTAAGTCGGTATAAGAAGTATAATTCTCTCTATTGGCTGTAAAGGAAAACTATGCACTCTAGCTCAGGTGTTACAGATATCTATACTCGATATCCAATCTGAATTGTTTAGATGAATCCACGTGCCATAGCTCGCTGAGATCCACAAACTGTCTTCCCTCTGTCTTAGATTCTGCCCCTCAAAACTGATTCCAAGGTCAGCTTTTTAAGGAAGTAGGTCCCTTCACAGCATCACAAACACTCTGTGAATTATCAGTTCTGAGCTTATGAGAAGATAAAAAAAAATGCAACCAGGCTAGTCAGTGAGAAGGATATGCCAGACTCATAAATACACATACTGTGAGCTTCACAGCAAGACCTAAAAATTCAGGCCTTCTTTAATTACAAAATGAGAAAGTCTGGAGCTGTTCTGCTGTGTTTTTTAGGCACCAGATGTCCTGGAAAGGAAAAAAAGAGTTTAGAGGCAAGAATGTTTAAAATAAAGTATGAACAAGAACAAAGAATATACTCATACATGGCTTATTAAGTCACATAACTTTCATCATTATGAGGTTTCAAAATACAATCTTAATTTTGGATTTATAGCTAATCTCACAATTAAACAATGTTGCAGCGTCTTATTTTTTATTAGTGTAGATCTTTATTCAAAACATATGAAAGTAAATTAAAAATTAGCTACTGATTTCACTGGGTTTAAGGTAAGGCTCTTTGAGCTGTATTTTTACATAAAAGTTTCTTATTCTTTATACTTTATAGACACTGATGAAAGAACAAACTGAAATAATCAAAGAAATAATATTTTTATGTGATTTTTTTTTTTCCCTAGAGCCCATCAGATGCTTTGTCTTCTTTTCTGCTCTGTGGTTTGAACTGATATCTCCAAACTAAAAAGAAGATTTTTTTTTTTTTATTTTGGGGGCTAGAAAATATGATGTTGTTATTCCTAGTGCAGCATTTTATTGGCCTGACAAAGAAGGCCCTCAAGACTTGTCTGGCCTGTCTGAGTTGATAGTTTTAACTGTTATAGTAATTATCTAGGAGAAGGTGACTATTGCCTAGCTTGGCTTGGCTTAGCTCTGTTATTACCCTCTGTGGTAAAGGCCTAACAATCCTATGAAGCTACTAAGAAAAAAACCCACAACATTAGCCCTTTATAGTGTTTTGGGAGATTATTATGCTGCTATAACTAATAGCTAAGTGATGTAGACAGACAAATGTTTGTGGGAAACCAAAGGAAAAAAGGAGCAGGTAAGCAGATTGTGTTAAGAAAATCTGTAAAACCAGCCCCAAGTGGACCCAAGACTGAGATAAACTTCCACCATGAGCATCCTATTCTTCCTGGCAAAGACCTAATGAAGGTGATGACTCCTATTTACCTTCCTCACCCCTGTCCTTTGGGAGGAGTGAACCTGCAGGTATTATGACTCAGAGGTGCACCAGGAGTGAGCCTAATCCCAGGGAAAAAGGACTGATACTAGGAAGCCCATGTCTTCACTGTGTCAAAGATTTGTGACCATTACTATCATTGTAATTGGACCAACTATAACTGTTTGTTGTGTTTTAATTAAACTGTTAAGACTTTAATTAGACTAATAGAAATTATGAAACACATATTAGTTATGCTCCTTTTTGCCCATAGAAAAAAATTAAGCATAACTGTTTCAATAAACATGACATTACTCTGTCTAAAACTCAAGAAAAAACAAATCTCTGGTTAGGTCATCTGGACTTGGTATTCATTTTCAAGTTCATTGGATCAGCTTACTTAAGGAAAGGTATATTGTTACTCCTTTTGTCTCCGTATGTACAACTGTCATTAAAGATTGGGGTTCTTTTCCTATTAAAAATGTTTTTTTCTCCTTTGCTAAGGAACCTAGCCTTTGTTTAGTAATCTACTACTGTGTGAGCACTGCGGAAGAGCTCAAAAGCTACATTTAGGCTAGTAAATTAAACATGTCTTGGACTGTTGCTTGGTGTTGAGGCCAGCTGGCATAGAACAGCTTGTGTTCATTTTATTAAATTCTCTTACTCTCCAAACAGTATGGCCACATCCTAATTAAGAATCCTCCTTCTTCTATGGTATCTCCCAGAACATACTTGGGAATAACTGGGAAAAGTGTTACTTGGCTCAGCCAAAATTATGCCAGGGACTGTTCCTACATCTGAACATTGCAGAGACTTGATTTCTAATGACTGGGAAGTGGTAATATGGATTTAGCTTAAACATTTCATTTACCTATATACTTACATATTTCCTTCATTATGTACTTAAATATTGTCCCATCATAATAAATTAACATCTCTCAATCATCTATATAATTAGCTGCTTTGCATGGTAAAGAAGTATATTTCTCTATAATAAGTATAATATACATATATATTTCTCTGTAGTACATTTCTTTATAGTAAGTATAATATACTTACTATATTTTAATGATGGAGAACTAAAGCACAGAGGGTAAGGCAAAGATCCAGTTATATTCTTAGACTACATTTACTTACCTGTTTGAACTTAATCCAGCAAACAACTGTGGTTTATGCATGGTTTTAATTATACTACATATGTTAATTTTAATCTGAAAAACCTTAAATAGAAGTAACCAACTTTTTTTTTTTTTTTTTTCCCCTCAGAATAGAAGTAAAACAACACAGAATAACTCAAATATATGGAAATTGACACTCCCTCTAATTAACTTGACTCCACCACTTCTGGAAGTGTGAAGAATTTTTCAAATTTTAACATAGTTACAGCTCAAAGAATAGGTAAAGATATGAGTAAATTGCTTGTAGATCAAAGTGTGTTTACATAGGAATAAAGGTGAGAAAAATGAAAGGATGTTGTTTCAAAAAAAAAAAAAAAGAAAGAACTTGACATAGATTATTTGTGAAAATCATCCGTGAAAGGGAAATACTGAGGAAATTTCATTTCAGAATTATTTTCTTCAGATGTTACAGTTCTACATTGAAAGTGATATTACTACATAAAAAAATTGTTTGAATACAAGGCATGACAGAAGTGTAGTAAGCGAAAAATTTGGAATCAGCTATACATGTAAATGCCTATTTATGATAGAATTAGTATGACTTTCAAAGTAAAACCAAATATGCAGTTTTTAGGTTCCAGATTATACGGGGCTATATGCCTACACTTACATAAAACACAGTATGGCTTTTGTGACTGCACTTTTTTTTATATTGAAAAGTTGTTACTTCCAGCAGCATAGTAGCAATACAGATTCTTCGTTCATACCCATGCACATATTCATATGAAGCTCAACTATGTGAAGCACTCAAGCATGTAATTGACTTAAACAAGGAATGTTTACAAGAATTACACTATTTTCTAAGTAGCAGTAAGATTATACACGTTCTTAAAACTAAGAACATACTCAAGTACATTGAATCAAGCCTGGAAAGGGGACAGTACAATTTGCTGACTCATCAGCACCACTTACTGAAGTACTCAGAGCTTTTTTTTTTCCCTCTCCTCTTTTTAAATGTTTTATTCAAATGATAATTAGATTTGTCCCTGCTCTGCTTGCTGGAATTTATCCCTTGAAGTTTCATTACAACATATTCAGCATAGTTCAGGTAAGAAAACTAATAGCTTTGAAATCTTGGAATATTGGAATAGTCTTAAAATTGATTTTTCACAGTCTTCTTTGTATGAGGATGGTCTGTTCACACTGTCAAACAGTTGTCTGTCTTGCCTACATTTCTCTACTTAAGCAGAGTAACTCCTTCTCTGAGAGTTAAAATTTTAAAGAATGTTTCCTATCTACATTGTCTTGCAGTTGCCCGTATCTTAAAATAGATTTCAGAATGTCCTTATCAAGTCTGTTCCCTCTTTCATAAGATGACTTAAAATTCATAGGAGAGAGACTCCCGATGAATGTATTGCTCATAGCGCTAAGGAGTCATTTTAACTCTCCCAGTTTTGCTCTTTGCCATTAAGCATTAGTTAGAAACAAAACAGAACAGTTTTCTAAAGAAAAATGAGGACACAATTTATCCACATTGTCTTATTTCTTTTTTTTCCCACAGGGACAAATGCAAACAAAATGCAAGAAATATAAGGTCTAAATTCAAGTCTGGTGCAGTGAGAACTCAGTTTCTGATCCATTAATGTTTTCCTAGTCACTAGGTTTTTTTTATCCAGGCCTCCAATTTTCATATTGCTTAAATTTTCTTCGGGATAAGTTAGAGGCAAGTGAAGCTTCTGAGTTTGTCCTTTGACTGTGTTTACAGCATTGGCAGATGCTTTCCATGTTTGTGTCCTCATGCCTGGGTGTGGGTGAGCTCACATTTGAGCTGTGTCTGGATCCAGCTTCTTCCCGTTCCTCCTTAGATGGCTTGATTCTTTGAGAAGGAAGCAAAGAAATCCTGGCATATAAGAAGTCATCACTCTAGTAAATTCTTCTCTGAATATCTGAGGACCAACACTGGAGACAAAAACGTGGCATACACCTGCACTGTACTTGGGACACAACAAGAATGTGTACTGAGACAGCAGGATGACTGAGCACACAGCAGAGCAAACATCCTGCAGTGTAGGCACAGGCAATCCATGCCTAAATATCAGAACTGGCATCTAACATGGCAATTATAAAACCTAATACAATGATATGAAGGACATAGTTGCCTTAAAAGAATAGGACTGTTTTGGATTTGTTATAGTTGTTGTTGTTTCTCAGTGAAATCCACAAAAGTTGCTGTAGAGTCCCACCTCTAAAAAGTGTCTAAGGAGGTTTAGGATTTTTTCGACTACATGAAGAGCATCCAGTGCTTCTATGAATGGCAGAATCCTTGAAGGTACATTTATCACAGGCAGCTACTTAGAGAAAAACCAGAAAAAATGTGGAAAAAAAATAATCAAAGAAAGCAGTCCTCTGGGTTTGGTGATTTACTCAAGGTTTCAGAATAGTAACCCAGTGACTGACTTCAGGTTACTATACCCTTCCCAGTGTAGCTATGTATGATTGTTTTTTTTTAAAGAATTGACAAACTCTTTATCTTCAGAAAGCACAGCCAGAAAAGAATTGTTAATTATGCTGTTTCTCATTTTTTATACAGTGGCCTACCAGGTAGAACAACTGTTTGGGAAATGGACTACATTGACTCAGTTCTTGCTTTCTTTTGAGTTGAGATGGTGAAAATTGCCTTTTCTAGTAGACTGTTTTAATAAATTAATTATTTTGGGGAATTTTTTTTCCCTCTTCTCTTCGGTACCGCATTATGGCGCAAAAAGTAGTTCAAGAATCATTGGGCCATGGGAGAGAGGGAGAGAAGGAAGGAATGAAAAAAAGATTCTGATATTTTAGGTTGATGACAAGGGCATTCACCTGAAAATTTTTCTATGGGTTTTGGTGAGTAATAATAACTAGCCTGTTGCTCATTTTAAAAGGAAGAGAAGTGTAGTCATTTAATCTTAATTTATCTGCTAAATCATTGTTTTTCTTTGACGAATTGAAAAAAAAAAAAAAAAAACACCAACTGCTCTCTGTTCTTGAATTTACTCTTTCAAATCATTATAACTGCCTAAAGGTTTGTTGTGTTATGCTCTATAACCCACCTTCTTGGTGCCAAATACACTCCAGAGTAGCTTGATTAAGAGCAGGAACAAAACAGTGCAGGAATTTAAGACAACAGCATTAACCCAAGCAGAATGAAGCAGTTGTCCTCAAGATCTCAGGGATTATCTCTAAAAGATAAGAAAGAGCAGCTGGGTATAGCATTAAAAGGGTCAGAGTGAAGTAAGTTATTTTTTATGGAAAGGGGAGAAATTTGGTCTAGCTGCATTAGTAGCACAGCTAGGAAAGAAAAAAAAAAAAGATAGGTTATAATGGAAAATGATGGTTAAGGTAAAGAGTTTAAACTGGAAACTCTTGTTACGTTTTGCAGAGCAGAAGTAGACAGAAGAAAGGAAAAAAAGAAAAGTATTGTCCTCTACTCATGAGTAGGTAAAATTCTAGAGCAAAATATGTATTTATATGTATGTGGACACAAATTAATGTGTTTTCACTAAAACCAGTGTGTATTACCTGAGTTGTCCTATGATTATATATACAAAAAAATTCTATCTGCTGTTGTCTGCAGCATTATTATATGATGATGTTAAGTAATAATTTTAAATAATAGAGATGTGTTATTGTTATTTTTTTCATGATATGGCAAAAAATTTATCAATATATCTGATGTATTTTTCAAAAGAAATATTGATTATTGCATATGGTAGGAGAGGAATGGTGTTCACTGACTTAAGCGTTGTAGGGAAGGAAAAATAAGGCAAGAGTACATACCAGATTTTTCAAATCATAAACAGATTTTGGGACTGTAGCTAAAATAGTGGTCTTTGGAAATGGGAAGAAAAGCAGATAAAGGCCCAACAACTGGCAAGCTTCTGGGGGAAACTGGACCATTTATCCAACTGTAAAATCTGTGAAGGGCAAGAAATAAGCAGTGAAAACTATTCAGCTACCATTTTCCTTGCAGGCTAAAGTATTCTCATACCATTGGTCAGGAGACCAGGTTTAGAGGTAGCTAATGCATCATGCTTATTCTACTGTGGGTTCTCTTCCCTATAGGATTAATCCTTTCCCTATATGAGAGAACACAGTTTGCTGTTGACTACTACTGGACCCAGAGCTCCCAGTAAGAGTGAGAAGTGTTAGACCATTACAATTAACTTACAGGAAATTTTTGAAAACTTTTCCAGAAAAGATTAAAAAGATTAGAAGATTTCTATTAAAAGAGACATTAACCCTTTAACAGTTCTTAAGAAGGAACCGTATCCTTGGTCGTCTAAATGCAGCTCAGCTTTTTCCCTTCTTCTCCTTTCATCAGCAAACTTAACAGCTGGGGCCTCACACAGGACACACAATTGACAGATAAAGGACTCAGATGCCAAGGTCTAGAATAAATTTTTTAGCAGCAACATCTGTGTCTGTCGCAAAGCCCTTGGCTGATTTCTTGGCTGGCTGCTTGGCTGCCTCTGCTCTGTCTGTGACAGTGCTGGCTATGCTAATGGCCATGTAATGGCCCCTGGTGCCCTCTTGGGGAATTAAACTGCTGATAAACTTGCTGGCTTGCCTTGTCCCTGGGATCTTTTTTTAGCTTTGAGTGACCTGCAGCTGGAGGGGTTTGTTCCTTACTTGCGAGGAAGGCCCCTGAACAAATGCTCACAAGTCCAGTGTATGCAAGGCCAATCGATGCTGCCAAAGAAATATTCTGCAGTCTACTGTGAAGTCACTTTCTTTTTAGATATAACATCTCCTCAAGCCACTGGAAATACTAAAGATGTCAGAAAGCGAAAAATTCTGGAGAGCATGGACTGTGGAGTCATCATTCACTTTAGTATATTATGAATTTCAGAACACAGGGTTCATTATCTTACAGAACATATAGAAAACTGCCTGGATTTCTGTTTTTCTAAAAAAGCAGTGCTGTTAAATGTCTCAGAATTGCTCAAGATTCATCATATTTTAAATATTTTCTTTTTTTTTTTTTTGCTTCTTTCCCCTTTTTTTGTACAGCATATTTAATCTGGTTGCAACGGGTGCAGTCTCTGATTTTAACTGGTGAATCACCTCAACCTTTCCTCTAATGCCTATGTTTGTCCTACAGAAAACTATTTTTTAAATGGATGGTTGGCTCATCAGAAGGCAGGGAAAGTAGCTCTTTATTGGCAAAAGTACAAACTTAGGGTTTTGTTTTTAATAGAGGAGCTCCTTAAATAGATCCTAAGCCCCAAAGGACTTTTGCATGTATTTAAACTTAAGTGTCCTGTGAACAGTCTTTCATTCTCTGCCTGTAGTTACTCAGACTCTCTGGTTTTGCCATGGGCTCGTAATGACTATTCAACTGAATTTTAGCCAAAATACTAATATTCAGTTTCTGCAGACTTACTTTTCAGATGCATTCTTGAAGATGAATAGTAAAGACAGGGTGATGCACTTTGCCTAGGAGAAATCCTGCTCCCTTTATGCACAGAAATACAGTAATCCCTCAGGGCCTGATTGTTCAATTCCCTTGGGATTCTTTATGCATTTTGGTGATATAAAATGCCTGCAAATATAGTAAACATTGCCAATAGGGAATATTAGGGCATACGGAGCAGGTCAATGGAGCGGCTGAGAAAAGGGTGTGTGACTGAAAGCCTCAAGCTATTGGAAACAGAACGAAACAACAGTGTTCACACAGCTCTAATTTTCTCCAAGATTGGGCAAGCAGGGTTTTGACTTGCCTCAAAGTAAAGTTTCTTCCACAGAGGAAAAATAATAATAAAAAAAAGAGGATCCAATTCAGTAACTTCATTGAGATGCTTTAAACTGTGCGGTCGGTGGGAGGGCATGGAAAAAAAAAATATAGAGAGAGGGGAAGAACACAAGAACATAAAACAAACAAAAAAAAAAGATTTGAATACCTGTTTCTGAGATCTAATACATAATATTAGACATCTAAGACACCTAAATGCCAGAAACCAAGGGGAGATTGGCTCAAGATTGAGGCATCTAACTCTTAGGTGTCCTCTAACCTAGGTTAGATACCTGAGATGTAGGCTAATATTATATATTAAATGCAAGGAAAGATTGATGCATCTAAGGATTATATTCACAGATATCAATGACAGACAGAGAGGTAACTGTTATATAGTTACCAGTTATAAACACTGCAGATGTGGAGTGCCTATGTCGCACCCCTTCCAGAGAGTTGCGTTTTTCAAACAGGATTAGAGGGAAATAATGCTTTGTTCAGAATCACAGTCATAGTCCAGACCTAACTGCTTAAGACAAGTCATTTTTTTCCTTTCAGGAAGAATAAGAAGAAGGAAATAAACTCAATATGCTATGAAGCAGTGTTAACCAGGGGTCCCCTAAGTGATCACCTACTTATTAAACTTCAAAATCTGTCTGATATTTCTTGGTACACACTTTTATTTATTTAAATGTTGTACACAAATTCAAATACTGTTAGTGTATAAAACTGAAAGAAAATAATTTCAAAATATTGCATATTCATTGGTTATTATACTCTCACAAGAGCTAAGCTGTCTGAATATGTGATCTAAGCCATGCAAAGTATGAGTTTGGATCTGTAATGAGTCTCTGAGGTACTGAAATTTTGTATTACCAGAGAGGACACTGTAAACACTTTCTTCTTTTGTGTCAAACTAGGTCTATGCTGACAATGACTACCAGCTTCACATCCACAGGTGATACAGTAGTGCCAGAACTGCAATAAACCATAAGAGTTTAGGTGGACAAAGAGCATCCTATTTTCTGAATATTCCTTCATAACTTTCTGCTGACATTTCTATTATTAATATATTATAGAAATGGGATAAATTATCTATTACATTTTCATTATTTGGCTTCTAGTTTATCTTCTCTGAATAGTATTCCCAGTAATTTCATGCATAAACAGCTGTATGGACTGGTAAGAATATAATGACTGTCCATTCAGGAAAGACTTTTTTTTTTTTTTCTTTTTCTTAAAACAACTGAAGTTTCATCCAAAAAGGACAAATGGGAGGAATATATCCTGAGATGTATAAAAATAGATCATATCAAGTGATAGAAAATATACTTTGAGTAACTATTGTACATTGATAAATTAAATGTAGGTGTTTTGGTTTTAGATTTGTAGGTTTAGATTGGATATACTAGTAAGTTCTCACGTGCCTTGTTAATTTGCATGATTCTGCTTTTTGACATTTTATTTGTACTACTGCCATTTAGAAAACAGTTGACTTTTATAACAGCTGATGCAGCAATTTTCTTAGGAGGGCACATTACTGTACTGTAGAAAGGTACTAATAGCATCTCTATGAGCTTTTGAATATGAATTTAAATATCACCAATATATCGATGACAAATATCTGTAAAGCCAAATAACAAGTTAAAAAAAAAAAAACAAAACAAAAACAACAAAATACAAATACGGGTGAAAATATGCTTCCTTTAAAAAACAAAATGACAAAAGGTTCTGAACAGGCTGGAGAGCTGGGCAGAGAGAAACATAATGAAGTTCAATCACAGAAAGTGTAGGGTCCTGCACCTGGGGAGGAATAACCTCGTAAACTTGTACAGGCTAGAGGCTGACCTGCTGGAAAACAATTCTGCAGAGAGGGAACCTGGGAGTCCTGGTGGACAAGTTGACCATGAGCCAGCAATGTGCTCATGTGGCCAAGAAGGCCAACAGTATCCTGGGGTGCATTAAAAAGAACATAGCCAGCAGGTTGAGGAAGGTCATCCTCCCCATCTGCTCTTGACACTTCCCCTTTAGATATTTGTAAGCGACTCTTTTCAGTGGTGTCAAGCAACAAGACAAGGGGCAATGGGCACAAATTGGAACACAAAAAATTCCATCTCAACATGAGTAAAAAACTTCTTTACTTTGAGGGTGACAGAGCACTGGAACAGGCTGCCCAGAAAGGGTGTTGAGTCTCCTTCTCTGGAGATATTCAAAACCTCCCTGGATGCATTCCTGTCCAACCTGCTCAAGGTGAACCTGCTTTGGCAGGGGGGTTGAACTAGATGATATCCAGAGGTCCCTTCCAAACCCTACCATTCCATGCTTCCGTGATTCCATGATTCTGTGAAAATAATATTTTAGAAACTTAACAAAAAATCTTCAGTTCTTTTACTGTCTGTTAATAACGTGTTTTATTGGAATTTAGGAGAGAGAATAAACATAGACACTCTATAACTTTCTCTGGCACTGAGGTCAGACTGACAGACCTGTAGTTCCCTGGATCCTCCTTTCAAACCTTCTTGTGGATGGGCATCACATTTGCTAACCTCCAGTGAATGAGACCTCCCTGGTTAGCCAGGACTGCAGATAAATGATGGAGGGTGGCTTGGTGAGCACTTCTGCCAGTTTCCTCAGTACCCTTGGATGGATGCCATCTGGCTCTGTAGACTTGGGTGTGTTTAAGTGTTGTAGCAAGTCACTAACCATTTCCACTTAGATTATGGGAGCTTCATTTTGCTCCATGTATCTGTCTTCCAGCTCAGGGGACTGGGTACCTGGAGAACAACTGGTCTTACTATTAAAGGCTGAGGCAAAGGCAGTATTAAGTACCTTAGCCTTTTCCTCATCTTTTATCACTATGTTTCCCCCTGCATCCAATACAGAATGGAGCTTCTCCTTAGCTGTCTTTTTTATACTAATGTATTTATAGAAAAAAAATTATTGTCTTTTACAGATTAAGTTCTAGTTGGGATTTTGCCCTTCTAATTTTCTCCCTGCATAACCTCATGACACCTGTGTAGTCAGAGTAACCTGCCCCTTCTTCCAAAAGTCATAAATTCTTTTTTTTTTTTTTTTTCCTGAGTTCTGACCAAAGCTCTCTGTTCAGCCAGGACAGTCTTTGTCCCCACTGGCTTGTCCTTCAGCACATGGGAACAGCCTGATCCTGTGCCTTTAAGGTTATCTTCTTGAAGAATATCCAGCCTTCCTGGACTCCTTTGCCCTTCAGGACTGCCTCCCAAGAGACTCTGTCAACCAGGCACTGTCTCCACTGACAAAAATTCTAGCAGTTATGTCTAGACTTAATATGACTAACGTCAAGTGGCATCATGTCAGTAGAAGACTTGGAGTTTAAAAGAGACAATAATCCTGATTTCTTGGCTCCCTCCGTATTGTTGTATTATCTGTTGATGTTGCAACATATTACACTGACTAAATGAGACTTGTGATGTACCTTTCAGAATGAAGTTATATTTTGAGATCCATTTCCTACATTTCCATTGTGAGAAATTAGGCACAAATATTAAGACATACAGGAATCAAGTGCTAAAATCCAAACTCTTGATAATAAATGGCTTATGAATTATTAAGTAAAAATATGTAAAAAGAATAATCATGGATATGAATTTACTGTACATTAAATGTAAATCTCAGCTCTTGTTCAAGCCCAGATTCACCTTACATTGTCACGACAGGGTTGCAAGCTATGGACAGTTATTGTATTTTAGGTGAACCATGGAGCAGAAGGAAAATTTTTGGCCAAACATTTTAGCCAAACGTTTTAGAACCATAGAATCATAGAATCATAGAATTGTCTAGGTTGGAAGAGACCCTTAGGATCATCGAGTTCAACCATCTACCCTACTCTACAAAGTTCTCCCCTACAACATATCCCCCAACACCACATCTAAACGGCTCTTAAACACACCCAGGGATGGTGATTCAACCATCTTTTGGCTCAGTCTGTTCAGCCATGCATACTGTTAGCATCTTGCCTACCTCCACAGCATTCTTATGCAGACATTAATGAGCAATCTAAGCTATACCTGCCTTTATAACAGTTTGGGCAGTATGATAGCAGGCTACGGAGATTCTGCAGTCAGCAGTGGCTTTATGTACAGTTGACTTGAAGGGCAGACTGGCATTAAGCGCATTTCCTGGTCTTTGTTTCTATCCAAGTTCTCAGAAAAAAAAGCAAGATGAACAAATAAACAAATCCAAACAAAAAGACTGAAAGGTACTGATCCTATATTTTGCACTAGGCACACTTTTAATTTCATTGAAAATGTGTAGAACTGGAACTCTCTGTATAAGATATTCTTGTTTTGAACTATGTTAATGAGAATTTTTCCTATTGTACTGTGAGTAATGTAATTTAGAGACTGTATGTTAAAGGTCTCAGAATGTAAGACATTGGGACAGACATCTTCATATTTTATTTAGTTCTAATTCACTTATTGTGCAGCAGAGTATTTACTTATGATAACAGTTAAGGTCTAAGTTAATGAAAACTTTTATTACATTCAAGCGAACTAGTGTTTCAGCCTATCAATACAACTACCTGCAACAGACGATGATGCTTCACATAATACTGTCTAACTCTAAGTTGATAGAAGCACAAAAAGTTAATTATTGCTGTTGTGCATGTGTGTATGAAATTAATTGCAATAGAAAAATTCAATTAATTCAGTGCCATATTAAAAACTTGACATCCTGAAATTAACACATATAGATTCTTTCTGCTTTTAAGAGTGCATACATCCCCGTATATAAGATTTTTTTTTAAATTATAATCCAAAGTTAAACAATTAGAAATGTTTCTTCACAATTAATAGCTTAAGTCCTTCATATGCATTATGTCACAGCTTATGTAATACAAATGCATACTTTTCTTTCCTCCCACAGGGTCCCTTATTCAGTATCCAAGACGTATGGAGTGCAGTTACCAAGCAATCTTTGCAATATATTTTATACCTATGCAACCATTTTCTTTTCTGCACACTAATCAAAGACAGAATTATTTATCATCTTCTGAGCTTTTTCTTTGGGGAATGTGAATGTATTATAAACATTAATTAATTTATTTTTGTGGCATCACTGAGAGATAGAGTGGTATTATTTTGCAGGTGAGGAACAGAGACAGAGAAATTAAAGCAATTTTTTTTCCATTTATTTTATCTTTCTGTGTGAAATGCTGTTGAACTATTTGGTTTTGAGCTCTAGCTTCATCCTTTGTGTAAATCACACCCCTGAGATCTCAAGTCAGACAATGAGAAACTAAGGAAGATATATTTATATTCCATATGTGACCTTCAGTGAAGAAAGCCAACTGGACTTCATCAGCAAGAGTACCCAGCAGATCAAAGGAGGTCAGGGAGAGCCTTACCCTATATGCAGCACTTGTGAAGCCACCTGAAGTTCTGGATCCATGTTTGGACTCTCCAGCACGAGACAGATATTGATACACTAGTGTGTGCCCAGCAGAGGCCACTGAGACAGACAGGACTCTGGAGCATGTGTTGTACAAGTGAAATCTGGATGTGATCAGTCCTAGAAAATAAATCTAAGGGGAAATCTTATTGCTGTTTTCAACTATCCGTGGAAAAGGTATAGAGGAGGTGAAGCCAAACCACTTCTCAGAACACATCAAAAGGTGGGAAAACTCAAGATGAAAATGGAGAATTCTGGTAACATGATGTAGTTGTCTCTTTTGCACTTACATTCCATGAGAAATTCAACTGTTTTAACTAAGAATTACTATCCTGTTGTTCATTATTTCCACCAGTACACTTATTCCACAACCCCCATGGAGAACTGTGCAAATGGAGTGTGGACTATACAGATGATAGAATTAATCTTCATGTCTAAGTCAAGCCGCAATTTTACAGTGAGAAAAACAGTGTCTCACTTAATATCACTAAATACTGAATTGAATGACAAATGCTATTTTAGTGTATACTTACAGGTACTCAGTATACTCTTGCTTGAGTAATATTAACTCAAGTATTTAATACACCCACACTTGTTGTTACAAATTTGATAGATATTGATATAGATATAGATGATATAGATATAGATGATATAGATATAGCTATAGATATAGATAGGTATAGCCTTTTGGTTTATTTCCTGTCAGCAAAGAAAAACCTAACTGAAATGTAAGCAATAAACACAAAAGTGTGATCTTTGGACTAATCAGTTCTGATAAAATAATTTTGTATTGAATTTTACCAGTTCTTTGCAAAATGATTTTTTACCTTTCTTTTAGTATCCAACTCTTGCTATCTGGCTCGTACAGTTCATGATAGAGTATATAGTCTCAACCTATAGCTGTACTTCTCTCAGGAAAAGCAATTCTTGTCCCTAGCCTTCATTCTGTCCCAGCTGCTCATCACTACCCCATATCATATCTGCCTGTTAAGCTCCTTATTTAAGCTCTTTGTGACCTTTTTCAGGAAAAAGAAACCAAAATTAATTTGAGTAGTTGAAATAGAAGGTATTTTCCAACTGAACTGAAATGGTTTAGGGAGCGATCACGCCGCTAACAGATCAGAAGGGTAATGAGCACTCCTTGGGACTGGAAATGAGCAGCTGGGGGAGGGAAGGAGAAGAACAAGCTCTTTGCATTCACACAGCTGCAGCTGGACCAGTTTTACCTTCTTTGACATTCTGCCCTCTTGTTTTATCTAGAACTTCCAATGGGGCCTTGCTGTGCCTTGAGCTGAATGGAAGATATTCAGTAAGGTTCATGAAAATATACCAAAAAACCAAGTCGAGAGAAATCTAACAGTGAGAGCTTTATGGACTAAGCTCAAGCCTCTTGAAGTAAGAGCAATACACTCATTACCTCAGTGGCTAGCTAATCAGTGGTCCTCAAATTCCTGTAGTAAAAAAGCAGGTCTGACATCATGGAAATAATATAAAACAATATTTATGTGTAATTAACTTGGCTTCATGACAGCTATTTGTGATTGCTGTCTTCAAACCTATTTATTATTAACATTACACAGAGTGAAATTCATGACACTGTGTTAGAAAGAGAAAACAGGATTTATGGAGCACACAGAAAAATGCCTGTCTTTTAACTTTCACTTATCCATCCTCTTGACTTTTACTTGTGTGATTTTAAAAGAGCAGTCAGGTATTATACACGTGTATATTTTCTTTCATGTAAGATTAGTTCAAATAGATCGTGTATGTCTTAACCCTCATCTATTTTTATTCTATAGCTGGATAGTTAATATGGCTAGCATGTTGTTTGAAGAAAACAGCTTTTATAGGATGTAGGAATCATTTGGATGGCATCAAAGATTTCTGATGCCAAGGCCTGAAAAATATTATTCCAAAGGCAGCATCTGGCTTCTTGGCACATCTAGTCTGTAGTTTCTCAGTGCCTCTGGGTCTGTTGTGTGGTTGGTCACATTTGAATGTTAATTTTAGTTCCTAACTTCTCAGTATAAAATAGGCTTTTGACATTTTGTAGAATGTACATGTAAGCATATATATAGTGAACAACTTGCACTACTTCTGCAAAGTATCGTTAGTTCTCTACATCAATATGCCTGTTGATTACCTGCATTCATACTTATGTGTATATATGTATACATGACAAAATACATACCCAAATAATTGTGGGAGGAAGTTTATTTTTTTTCCCACCTGTTCAAACTGTTATCATCTATGTTACACTGAAGTCATCAGGGGCTATCTTTATTTCTTCATCCTTACAAAAAATTAATATTTTGCAAGTAATCACAGTAGTTTCCCACAGTCTTTAACATCCATGGAAAAAAGCTTTAGTTTGTGGTAAAGCCCCAATTTTGCTCATATTCAGCTGGATCACTTCTCAAATTTCATCTTTTTGTTCCCCACCCTCCTTGGTGGGTTTGCTTCTCCAGTCTGTTTGCAAAAATCATCTACACAAATCACTTTTGCCTTTTGCCATTATCTCATCATAGCCAAACTGATACCCTTCTTTTCCTGTTTTCTTCACCACAAGTCTGTCACAGCCTCAAGATCTCACGTCTTTCCTGCTTGCATTAGATTTCTTGCTGTTCTTTATTCACCCTGACATTAGCAATCACTTCCCCTTTAATTCAGTTCTTTTATCCAAGGTTGACCAAAGGAGCTATAGCACCTAAGAAAAATAAATTATATGTAGAAGCGAATCTTTAAATAAGATATTCAGTCTACTCCACCAAATCCTTAATAACCTCCCTTTTTTGGAGTTCAAGGTACCATGTATCAGTATGGTGGTATATAAGACATCTAGCACAACTAAGGCTGGTGGTAGAAATTTCATTCTCTGATTTGCAGAAACACAAAACAGTAGGTTTATGTGAACTACACAGAAATTGAAGATTTAATTGTTTCAATTAATTTTCAGTTTCTTAATGATTTCTTTAAGATCTGTATCTTTAAGAATCTTAGTCTTTCATACTGGTAACAGAAAATCACTTCACCTTGTGAGTGAACATATGCTGGTTTATCACTTGCCTTTAAAGGAATCAAGAAGGGATGGGATTTCCTAATAATGGGACATGTCACATTCAGTCTCCAAGTTTTAAAATTCCCATAGGTAATTTTAAATTCACTCCAAAATCCAGCCCTTGACATAGAATTCAAATCTTCATAATTCTGCCACTTTCCAGTGAATATGTACTTGAATGTTTTTTAATGGTATTACGGTAATGTGTTTCAGAGAACTGACTTTAAGGGAATTAACTTTGTCACCTTGTAATTGGCAGAACTGGGACAGTTAGCTAAAGCCCAAGCAGACACTGTTCATTTTATCAACAAGGGCCTTGTCACCGATATAATGTTTTATAGATTATATATGACAGTTTTACATCTGCTAAACATCTTTTCACACCAGACTTTTTTCACTTCTGTGTTAGAACTAGTGGAAAACTATTCTGAACTAAAATGATCTCCTTTATGATGCTATATACAAATGTATATATTAATTGCCACATATGAGTTGGAAAGATTTTTGGTGCAATGTCCCAGAAAATAAAAAAGAACGAACAGCTTACTCAGACACACTTACAGTATTGAAAACAGTTTAATGCAGAACATTCTATTTTTCATACTTTTTTTATTTTACTCTAGAGATTTTCCTGATGAATTAAAGTAGTTCAGTCATATTTATTTATTTTGATATTAATTTTATCTGCATGAGAAACCAGTCTTAGAATAAATGTGCTAGACCTCTGAATGTATTCAGGTTGAAGATACTTTAAGTCATCCTGGTCAAAAGTGGTTTAAATGACATGTTTGCTGTTACGGAATTTAGAACTGATGTCAAAACAGCTCTACTAAATGATGAACAACTTGCAGCCAGTCTGCAGGGAACTCTCTGAACAGTAAAATATAATAATGATGAGACTTAATTTATTTGTCATAAAAATTACAGTCAACTCCAAGTAGGGCAGAAGTGGTTAGTTTGCAGATTCAAATAAAAAAAAAAAACATTTTCTGAAAAAAAAACCCAAAGAACTTTCTTATTTCTTCAGCTGTATTCTGGATGGCTATTAATTCCCTCATTCCAGGGTCACAGACTTAATTGAAAATATTGATACATATTGTTTAAAGTATTATATCACTTATCAAGGTTTTATATCCCTTTTTAACTGGCAGGCAAATCAAGAGAAGTTAATTGAAGTATTCATTTGGCATGTAGCTCCTCAGACTATATTATGTTTCAACATAGAAATGTAGATGCTGAAGGTACTGATTCAGTTGCCAGCAACAGACGAATATATGTGACTCAAAGGTGGTGACTCATGAAATGTTTGCTTTCTGATTATTTTTCTTGTCATCAGGTGCTTCATTTCTACCCAAATCTCCCTGTAGGTAACAAAATTAAGCTTCTTGGCTCTTTTTTTTTTTTTTCCTTTCTATACTTTGCTAGAAGAAAATATATTTTATTAAATAAAATATAACAACCCTTAATGCGAAAATTGAGCATTGCCAGCATTATAATCTAACACGATGAGAACTCTTTCTTAGCTAAGGGTTTATATCTTTGATCTCATCAGTATCTGAGTCTTTCCCCATATCTTAGGTTCTTGTTCCATCTGCCAGGTTATTGACTGATCTTAATCAGAAAGGGAATGAATAGATCCCACTGTTTCAATCTAATCTTATTGTCAGCTGCAGTCTTTAGTGAAGCCAGTCAGTTCTGGCCCAGGTTATCCAGCTTTGCCACCTTCCATCTCCTTGTCAGGATAAGGCACCCTTCCCCAGCCAACGTATTTAGGTCTAGTGCAAGGACCCCTGCAGAACAGACAGCTGTTTTGTAGTACATTTTGATTGTACAAACCTCAGACTCAATTAAAGAGTGCAAAATTTATTGTGAACCTTCTTAATTAATCAATGAGCGGTATGTAAAGCTTGAGTTATGGCTGAACAAAATGACACAGAAAACATTTTCTTTACAGTACAGAAATAACCCTAACCTTAATTTCTTCATATAAAACCAGGAATATATAGTGCTGGGAAAAAGATAGGTTAGTCCTTGACTGACTTATTTCCTCAGTGTCCAAAAATCCTTGTGTTCATTTGTGTCTCAGTTACACCTAGTTGAGTTGCTTCCTTGCTTTCTGGAGATCCAAAAGCCAAAGTAGTAAGTGAGATTTCTCTGACGTAGTACAGGTAGCACAAGAACAAGGCCTTATACTACCTACTTATTTTCTGAAACCTGAACCATAATCTCACCATGAAAAGAAATCCAGCTTCAATGTCAGCTCAAATCAACAGGAATGTTCATTTGGTCGTATTGGAGTTTGACTTAAACCTATGAACAACAAACCAAAATCTCTTTCTACCCTTTGTCTTGCTAAATCAGTATGGGGAAAAATAGTTTATTCAGACAATAAACTTTTCTGTGGAGTAATATAGAGTGCTCTTTTCCAAATGGCCATATGTTTTCCATATGAAATAGAGATTTTCATCAATAAACCTGTAGTGCATGAGGAAGCAAATATTTTGTGGATAAAAAGAAAAAGACAAGGTTTTCTCTAGAACATCTTATAGGCACTGCATAAATCCCGATTTACTTCTTTTGGATAATTGTTCCTAGATTTTTCTAAACTTATGGCAGATGTGTTCATGAAAAATTACGCCTGTCACAGAAAATTTGGAAAGAGTCCTAGGCTGCCCAATTATGCAAGAGTTATAGCTCATGTAAGGGACACCTACTGTTTTAAAGGGGAAAGTGGGAATTATAAATTTTCCACAAAGGAAGTTCTGTCTGGAAGATTTAATGGAGCTGGGACTTGAACAAAAGCTGTTCAGTCAGGTTTTTTTGTTTTGTTTTGTTCTTTTCTGACACCCATTTTGTCAACAACAATTAATATTAAGTGCTGCAGTGGTTTGAATCCAAGCATAGTAATTTTATTCACACTTGCTGCTTAACGTATGCTATGTAAAGAAGAAACACAGTGGAAAAACAGGCATATTGCCAACTGTTTGTTTTGGGTTTTTTCCTCTTGAAAGCATTTTTTGATACTCTGAATACATCCTGTTAATATACGTATTTGTATATTCCTTTAATTACCTAGTTAATACAAAGTATAAAATATAAATAACAAAGAACTGCATTCATTACAGAGTATTATTTGTCTAAGTGCTTCGTAGAGTCAAGGGCCAGAAGTACCATTTATGTACACCTAATTTGACCTCATCTATTGTACAGACTGGCATACACCTTCAGCCAGAAATTTCTGCTGCAGCCTTATACCTGTAGATATGTGTAAGATGGAAGTTGTATTTTATAAGAATTCCTGAGATTTTGGAAATCTGTTCTTTGTGGGGGAAAAAAAAAAAAAAAAAAAACAGCACCAAAAATTACTTTTCCACAACAAAAAATTAATTAAAAAAAAAAAAAATGAAAGAAGGAAAGAAAGAAGGAAAAAAAAAAAAGGAAAGAAGGCGGAAGGAAGGAAGGAAGGAAAGAAGGAAGGAAGGAAGGAAGGAAGGAAGGAAGGAAGGAAGGAAGGAAGGAAGGAAGGAAGGAAGAGCTCACGAGTAAGTATTGATTTACCACTGCAGCTCTTATTCTCCAACGAGGAGAATAAGCTGGTCTCCTTTTGGCATAATAGCCTGTAGGAAGAGAATCAGTCAGGAAATGAAATATGTGTTTTCTGCAATACAGTCATTCAGGAATTGAACTATGCCTACTCTGCAACAGTAGAATCACACAGTTTTTTTTCTGTTAATGCCCTTAAAATACTCTATTTGCCAAGATATGATTAAGACTGGGAAATGATAGCTAACGGCAGTTAGTGGTGCATAAAGCTTTTTAAAAAAGAAAATCCAACTTTAACTAGATACAGAGGTCTTTGTCATCTGGATCATTAAAAGAATGTGTACAGTGTCTTTGTAAATCATTAAGAAAAACACCAAGAAAAACAGCTAGAGGCCAAAGGTATTACAGAGAAATAGGACCCCAAAGTGGAGTATCTCCAAATGCATGTACTACTGGAATTACTGGACATGCTGATGCCCTACCATAAAATTACAAGTGACAAAGAAACCAGTAACCACAATTTTGCATCAAAATGGTGTCACGTGATATATGTAAACTTAGTAGTTATTTTTTCCTCTACTATAACATTTTAAAGGAAGTAAACCTATTAATCTAGAAGTGTTGGGCATTTTTTTGTAAGGAACTTTGAAATAAACAATCTCATTCTGTGTGATTGATTGCATGCATGAGTGTATATTCTGTTTGGTTAACTATTGAAAAAAGGTACTTTTTAGGTATAAAAGCTAAACAAAAAAAAAAAAAAGGCAGGAAGGAAAGAAATACTTGAATCTTATATCCCAATCCAACTTTCCTTCAAATAAATGTGAATCTTTGCTTTGGTTTGAAAAGAAGCTGCAGTCTGGCCAAAATGAGGTATGCATCCTAATTCTCAAGAACAGTACGTGAAATCTTTCTGAGAAGTTCTAGTCTACAAGTTATGGTTAGCCACTTGCTGTTTCAGTGTATATTCTAAGGCTTGTATTAGTTGTAAATTCATTATTATTATATTGCAAAGGTATAATATGTAATCTATTTAATTAGCAACTTCCTGTAACTTATTTTAATTTTTACTATATTCTTTCTTACTATATATTTTGTTGACAACAGTACAAATGGGTCTCTGGGCACGTTCGTACATTTATTTCACAAGGATCAGTGTTCTGAACATGCATTTACTGGAGTATTGATAGTACCATAAACTCAGTGCTCTGTATTTTCGTCAGTACTCTAAATGTATTGTAATTACAGAGGTATCATAAAGAATATAGAACATTTAATTTGCCTGAAAATGGCAATTTTCAAAGTTCTTAATGACAACCAGTGCTTACTTAATGCATGGTGTTCCATGTAACCTAATAATTTTTGTTACCAGTTAAGCTACTTATAAATTAGCATTTTCTAAATGAATATAACATGAATTATACTTGACTTCTGCATTTCTTTAGATGCACAAGTATTTCCAATTAAGTAATGGAATGACATTTTAAAAAAATCTAATTTACATTCTAGACTGTCTGAAAGGAAAAGGTAATTCATCTGCCTGAAAAGTGAGATAAAGAACTGACATTTCATCAGCACTTTTTATGAATATTTAAGATTTAGAAGGAAATACATTTTGAAAGGTAGAGAGAAGTCATATTAGAGAGGGGGGAAAAAGGAGAAAGAGAGATGGAGAGAGAAAGTCATGGAAGAAGTTATGAGATACAGTATGCAGTTGGTGGTATTCTCATGGTTATATTGCAATTTGATAATTACTTCAAAAGGTAGAATTAAGTTTATACATACCCATTTAAGCACCCACATCTAAAATTTAGGAGTTTCTAGTATTCATAAAACTCTTGCCCATTTTCACTGAGTGATGTAGCAGTTTAACCTCTCTGGACTACTAAGTGTCTAACAGTGAGAATGCAGAAAAATGTCTAAATATTGAGCAAGCTGAGTTACCATCAAACCTATATGCATGTTATGTATCCTCTGAATAACCTCAGCCAAGAGACCATAAAAGTAGCATGATGACATCTCTCTAATGCTTCCTAATGCCGCACAACTGCACAGTTCACCAAATGTATGGGACCCTGACTTAATAGTATTTTCCAATTCTGAGCATATTTGAACTTGGATTTTGGAAAAGCAGAAAAATACTCTACTTCTTCAGCTATGGAATATATTAATTTAGGCTCCTTTCAATTTCTTCTTTTGAAGCTATTCTAAAATGGAAGAGAGTACACACTGGAACACATGATTCTGAATTTTAATTCTTAGTATGCACACCTAAAAGGAGTGTGGGACGGTCTGGCCTGAATTTATTGTTTCAAGAACAGCTTATGTATTATTTAAAGGCTGGGGGTGGGTTTGGCTTTTGTTTTTTTGGTCAGGGAAATTATAATCTAAAAACTTGAAAGAACATTTTGGATATTTACACTTTGCTTCCTACTCAAATAATTTGTCTATACATGTCTATACAAAGAGAAGAGTTTCTGATAGAAAAGACTGGGAGAACTTCACTCAAAATACCGCATAGCTCAGTATTTGAATACTGAATAATAGGAAAAGAAATAAAATCAATCAGATTGAAAACCCTATCTTGTCTCAGGAAAATGATAAATCTTCCGGAATTTAAAGGGGATTGTGCAATGCCTCCAGTGAGAAAGAAAGATCTGATCCAGTTTAGGTGCTTTAGGATAAGATTAACATTTGGAATTACAAATATAAAATATATATAAGCTATACCTCTCTAGATGTTGTCCTCATCTTTTATACTGTCATCACTTCACTGTTACTTTCTTCACTGTGCTTGTTTTTGTAAACTGTATTGCAAGACACTTGAACTTTTACAGTGATACAATATCCTAAGAGTTAGGCATTGCGATGGCAACTGCAACTATGTGAATATACCCAGAATATGACAATAAATTTATGGGGTTTTTTTTATTAAGCCTCACTATATTTGTTCAGATTAATATGTATATACTTGATTCCATTTCATAGAATCATAGAATATCTCAAATTGGAAGGGACCCATAAAAATCATCAAGTCCAACTCCCTGCTCCTCACAGAACTACTTAAAACTAAACCAAATGCCTAAGAGCATTGTCCAGATGCTCCTTGAATTTCATCAAGGTTGCTTTCAGTTATTGTCTGAGAGACTTAACTGTAATTTCATAGAATCATAGAATGGTTTAGATTGGAAGGGACCTTGAAGATCATCGAGTTCCAACCCCCCTGCCATGGGCAGGGACACCTCCCACTAGATCAGGTTGCCTAAGGCCACGTCCAGCCTGGCCTTAAACACCTCCAGGGATGGGGCCTCAACAACCTCTCTGGGCAACCTGTTCCAGTGCCTCACCACCCTCAAAGTGAAAAATGTTTACTTGAAACCTGTCCTCTTCCAGTTTAAAGCCATTCCCCCTTGTTCTATCACTACATGCCCTGGTAAAAAGTCCTTCCCCAGCTCTCCTGTAGGCCCCCTTTAGGTACCGGAAGGCCACAATAAGATCTCTCCAGAGCCTTCTCTTCTCCAGGCTGAACAGCCCCAGCTCTCTCAGCCTCTCCTCATAAAAGAAGTGCTCCAGCCCTCTGATCATCCTCATGGCCATCCTCTGGACACGCTCCAGCAGGTCCATGTCCTTCTTATGTTGGGGATTCCAGAGCTGGATGCAATACTCCAGGTGGGGTCTCACGAGAGTGGAGTAGAGGGGCAGAATCACCTCCCTTGACCTGCTGGCCACACTTCTTTTGATGCAGCCCAGGATCCGGTTGGCCTTCTGGGCTGCAATCACACATTGCCGGCTCATGTTGAGCTTCTCGTCAATCAGCACACCCAGGTCCTTCTCCTCAGGGCTGCTTTCCAGCCATTCTCCATCCAGCCTGTATTTGTGCTTGGGATTGCCCTCACCCAGATGTAGGAGCTTGCACTTGGCCTTGTTGAACTGCATGAGGTTGTCTTGGTCCTACCTCTCCACCCAGTCCAGGTCTCTCTGGATGGCATCCTGCCCCTCCAGCATGTCTAACTCTCAAACAGCTTGGTATCATCGGCAAACTTGCTGAGGGTGCACTCGACCCCACTGTCCATGTCACCGAGGAAGATGTTGAACAGTAGAGGTCCCAGTACTGACCCGAAGGAGTCCACTGCCACTGTAACCCCTTTGTAGAAGGCCACCAAGTTTGTCAGGCTTGACTTACTCTTGGTGAAGCCACGCTGGCTGTCATTGGTGAAGCCATGCTGGCTGTCACCAATCACCTCCTTATTTTCTGTGTGCCTCAGCAGAGTTTCCAGGAGGATCTGCTTCATGATCTTGCCAGGCACAGAGGTGAGACTGACTGGCCTGTAGTTCCCCGGGGCTTCCTTATTTCCTGCTTTGAAAATAGGGGTTATGTTTGCCCTTTTCCAGTCAGCAAGAACCTCACCAGACCACCACGACTTCTCAAATATGATGGCTAGTGGCTTAGCGACTTCATCTGCCAGTTCCCTCAGGACCCATGGATGTATCTCATCAGGTCCCATGGCCTTGTGCACCTTCAGGTTCTGCAGGTGGTCTTGTACTTGACATTCACCTACAGTGGGCAGTTCTTCATTTCCCAGTCCTCGCCTTTGCCTTCTGCATCATGGGCAGTGTGGCTGCAGTCCTTGCCAGTGAAGACTGTGGCAAAAAAATAATTGAGTACCTCAGCTCTCTCTCTGTCCCCGGTAACCAACCCTTGCGTTTCTTTCTGGAGAGGGCCCACGTTTTCCCTAGTCTTTCTTTTCTCACTGACATACTTAAGGCAGGATTTTTTGTTTGTCTTGGTGTCCCTGGCCAGATTTAGTTCTGTCTCGGCTTTAGGTTGTCTGACTCGATCCCTGGCTGCTCAAACAATTCCTCTGTTTTCCTCCCAGGCTACCCGTCCCTGTTTCCACTCCCTATAGGCCTCCTTTTTGCTTTTGATCATGTCCAGGAGCTCCTTGTTCATCCATGCAGGCCTCCTGGTTTTTCTGCTTGTCTTCCTCTTCCTCTTTGTAGGGATTTCGGGGAAATTATGAAACTCGATAAAAGAACATAAAAATACTGGGCATCTATCTCCCCCTTCTTTTTTTTTTTTCTTTCTGTTCTTCTTCCTATACTTTTGAAAGTCATTCTCAAAATATCCAATGATTTCAATACCAACAGTCATGAATATATTAAGAACAACAGAAAGCAGGCATTTTATACCTGCCTTGCAGACTGTGTCCTCTTCCCGATCTATAGCAAGCATACATTATTCTTCTAAGTTGAGAAATATAAGGGACAAAAGAGAAATCAATCGGTATTCAAAAACTAAATGACCTAGAAAATTTCAAGACTCTCTTCGAGAACACATGTGGATACTTATCAAGTTTCCAAAGGCTATATCATAAGAAGATAGTTAAAACTTTTGTATAACTTGGAAGCATTATTAAAGCCATGTCACTTTTGGAGACTGCAGAAAACCATAAAAATAGAAAATGTTCTCTTAGCATAAATATGCAAGTTGTTTATAGTGAAAGAAGTAGTATAATAAATGGATATCTGAAATAAAGTTAAAAGCATTGGATGGAGGTTTCTGAATTTTTAATCTTAATCATCAAAGTTATAATAATTCTTTCGTGAATCCTGTTGGTGTTTGATGTTTCTTTCTGTGTTATAACATTATAGATGTGTTTTTACAGAAACAGTTTATTCAGAAGAGTCCTCTCATATTTTATGTCTATCAGAGGCAATTATAGTCATACACTCGCGTGGTGTGGTCTTAGAATTTCTCTCTGCAATTCATGCTCAGTGATTTGCAATTAACTCCAGGGCGCTATTTAGGAAGATGACCGTTTGTGAGTACTCCCACATATGGAGAATGGATACTATTACTCAATGTATTAAATGTAGTCAAATATTTGATTACATTCACTGTAAAAGTGTAGTCTACCTTATCCTGTAAATACGGTTAATATTAAACCTACTTTGGCAACAGTGCATTTAATGTCTGTTTTCAAATTTCTTTCAAATTAATTTAAGAGGATGTATGCATTTTCATGGTCCACTCTGAGAAAAAAATGGTACAAATAGGTTTTGAAGAAAAACTTAACTGGGACTTTCAAAAGTGAAGGAAAGCCAGCAATCTTTAAGAACTACAGCTACCTAAAGAAGTGAGTTAATTTATAACACAGCTGGTTGCAGATGTACAGAAAATTTTCTTAACTAGTCAAGATCAGGAGCTGGGAGTTCAAGAATAACCTAAACTCAAGGTTCCACTTCTAGATATATTTTCAGAAAGGACGCCTCCCATCTATATCTTCGCAATGTTGTGTTTGGAGAATTCTTGTCCTTAAGCACAATCAGCAAGATCACCAACCCAAGAAGAGGATTTATCAAATCAGTCTTTTGAGGCATTTCTTCCTCCCATATATCAAATTTATTTGAAAATATTGCTGTAAATCACAGTAATTCTGCTAAGATAAGGGGATCAGTAATATTTACTATCAACAAAGAATGCAGACGAACGATCTGCCTTTGATTTTCAGCAGCTACTTTGCAATTGCTAATTAAAGTTTGTCCCATAGCTGTTCAACCTGCTTGGCTTAAATAATGAGTAATATATTAATTTGCCATTCTTTTAGTCATCTATTCCAAATTTCCATTCTATCACATCATTGCTAAATTACTATCATTTCTAGATGTAGACTTCCTTCCCCTTCCTCCTTCTCTTATTCTGCTTTGTCAGTCTGAGGTTAGATAAGTTTGAAAGTTTGCACTGCTCTTGTGGACATTCAAACTACTTTTAATTCAGATCAGAAGCTATCAAGCATGGCTGTTAAAGAATTTGAAGGAGACAGACCTTTTCTTCGCTAGTTCTGCATTAGTAAAAAACAACATAATTATGGCAGCATAGTCTTTCAAGTGAGACAGGAGTTCTGAATTTATCCAACCTTTAACAACGTTATATACTTGATATTAATGTGAACGTTTTTTATCTGATAAAACTGAAATGTAAAAAGTAAGAAGCATTGATGCAAAAAATTTAAACAGAATATAAGAAACCATGGCAAGGTGTGGTTCAGTCTTATTCCTTCTTCCTAAAGGCCAGGACAGAGAAATCCAATTAATGTTTGTGTGTGAATAAGCAACATGCTCACCTGGATGTGCATGTGAAACTAACTTATTGCATTGAATACACGTATCCTAATAATCTGATTCCAAATAAGGTTGATGATTCTTACAGTTGTTCTGGGAAACCCTTGAGAGTAACATGATGTTTCCTGTACTACCTACTATTTGTAAGATGAATAAGCAGTTTGTGCTTATTCCTTGCAGTGTCAATATACATAGCATTATTTTTTAACAGATATATCTTTTTTGTGTTTCTGATATAAAAAATAAGCTACAGTTTTTACATTATTTCCGTTGGAAAACAGATAATTGGTCAAATGAAGTACTGAGTCTATCATATATCTCTGAATTTTAACAGTAAAAAATTTTAAGATAAAGAGGAAAAAATGAAAAATTTACATTCTGTTTGTTTGTACAGGGGACCAGCATATTTATCACTAAAATAAGGTGTTAATTTACTGGTGTCATGTGGCTATAGGTTTTTATATAGTTCACTGTGCTAAAACATTTGCATTGTAACCTGGACTGATCAGAACAGAATGTATCACAGAATCATAGAATAGTTTGGATTGGAAGGGACCTTTAAAGGTCATCTAGTCCAACCCCCCTACAATGAGCAGGGATGCCTTCAACTAGAACAGGTTACTCAGATCCCCATCCTGGGAACATCCCAAAGTAATAGCAATAACAATAGTAACAGTAAAAGTAGCAATAAGAACAATAACAGCAATAACAGCAAAATAGTGAATGTCAATGTTTGGTCACTGTATAATAGAGCAACTAAATTATCATCGAATTTTAGTATAAGTCACCTAGAGTAACAATTGCACTCATGCTAAATGAACCTTTCTAATCAATGCTAATGCTGCTCATTCAACATGTTTTTGTTCATCCTAAATTGGTCTGGCTAGAGCACATGCACAAGACTATTTATGTAAGTGCAGGTATGTGTGTGCTTGCAAGAAATATTGGACTCTGTTTATCAAAAACAGTCTTCAAGAGTGTTCCTTCATGACATCTCCCTCATCAGCAGTGGTCTTTTGTGTGTGTTTGTGTGTGTATGCAGAATAATAATGCACCATTGAAAGCATGAAAATCAACACAAGAGTTATTAAAACAGAATACATTATCTTTTATTTTCTGTACTGGCTGTCAATGATGCACTTCTGGATATTTTCCAACAAGTGATGGGAATAGTTAAAATAATGACTTACTTTAAGCACAAATACATATCCTGCTAGCTCCGAAATTCCAACAGGCTGCTAGAGAATTGGGGGGTGGGTGGGGGGTGTGTGTTATAAGTTTTTCAGCTTATACAAAAATTATTTCTTGAACAGTTTTTTATTTATTCTTCTCAAGAGAAGATAAGGCCCTGAAAGATATGGTAATGCATTATCATAAACAATATTACAAATACCATCCTCTTTTTCCTGCCATACCCCACAAGAATACTATATTTAAAAATGTTAAAAATTAAAGCCAAGAACAGGAGAGAGTTCCTATGACTCACCCTACAGACATATGCTCAGTCCAGGATCAGGCGAAAGAGTTCAAACACTTCCTGTCATGTAGAACTTCACCTCACTGAGGAGCACAGATGTCTCTCCTTATTAGTGTACACTGTTCACTTGAAAAATCATTGTACAGAAAGGTCTATAAAATAAAAGTCACACTTAGAACATTAATTAAATGTTGATTTAGGCAGGGAGAAAGGGGTAGCCACATTCAAGTCACAGTTGCTCTTTACCATTTCTAAGAGTTGTGATCACTTGATATCTAGGAAATAAACTAAATTCCAATCATGCTTGGTGGTTTAGGCATTGTAAAACTGATTGAGACACCTCTTTGACATCTACAACCTTCCCTGACGGGGTTCTCTATTTGTCCTTGGCTCACCAGAAGCCAAACATTCAGTTCTAAGAATATAACATATTCCGCTCTTAAGTCTAAAAAAATAGGTTTATTTCTGAGAAAGTTTATCAATTCATTCTGCAAAATGAGTGAAAACATATGGTTCTAGGAAAAGAAAAACAAAGGTGAACTGTAGGAAATTTCAAATGAAATGCAGAAATAGGGTTCAGTCTTATACTTTAGTTACACTGTGGGAATATGTTGGGGAAATATGCCAACTATGACATCTTTCAGAGATATGCATATGACAATAATTCCATGCATTGTTCAGAAAATCAAGACTAAACGTTCAGTATAGACTTTCTATTCAACAGGAAATTGTTGCTGAGAATACCAGCTTCACACAACATGTTCTCTGCAACATGTGTTGGTAAGGACTTGAATTCTGAAACTCTAAATTAGATGTTTTCTCAGGGTATACTAATCTTCTCTTTCCACAGACACACAAACACAGCCGCGTAAATGTACATGGTCTAAAAATTTATTTGCCTTTTTTTTTCATTTTTTGGTAGTAGGAAAAAAGGCTATCCACTATTTTTGTAAAGAAAATTGTCTTCTAAACATTAACAAAGGCAAAGAAGCTGTAGTATATCTCTTTAAGAAACAAAAAGTACACTTTTTTTGTTGCTGTTGTATTATTTTAATTCCTTAAACTTTCTGTTTTCCTGGGCATAGAAACATTTTCTTGCAAGTTTTTTAAGACATTGAATGTGTTCTGCTTTCAATTTCATTTTTTATCAAAAGTGGGGGAAAATCTTTCAAAAAGTTGATTAAAGTCTACAGAAATAATTTATCTTTTTCACTAGTTTTTGTTTCAAAACATATCTATAGTAATGGATTGTCAATAAGGGAAGAAGGGTCTTCTTTCTTGCAGGTGAAAAGTATTTTTGTGTTTTATTCCATTTCAGATGTGTCACTTCAAGTTCACTTACTAAATGTTCTCCAGCAGTACACTTTACTGTACTAGCACACTTTTTACTGGGTGCGAATGCACAGTCTGTGTATGGCTGTTTATCTATATATGTGCAGATAATGCTTTTACACTTTACTGAGAAATTTGTCCCTAAGGAATTTTCAAGACAAAGAGTTTTAATGACACTGGTGCAGTTTTGTAATATTATTCCACAACTGGAAGGTCTTTCAGCTTGTGACAAGAATATTTTAATCTTAGTCAGAGAAGAATCTTAATCTTAGAGAATCTCAGAGAAGAATCTTAATTTTAGTCAGAGAAGAATTTTAGTATTCGATTAGGAAGTAGATGATACAAATTGTAGACATTGTCTTTGTATTGTGACTCATTCTCTTTTTTTTTCCTTTTTTTTTTTCTTTCGAGTATCAAATGGTAATGAAAGTAGATCAATGCCTTATATTAATTTTCTGGCAGATGCCACTGTTGGTTGGATTGCCGGTGCTCTAAGTGAATTGCTTTGTTGAATTGTGCAGAATATATTGTATTGCAATGTTCACTAACTACAGCAGATGGTTTCCCACTACCAGTCTGAATAAACCCAGTCTGAACTCTTTCATTTGAGTACTGCTGAAAAATAGCATCTGGGGCAAGCATATGAGTGTAGACCAACTCCAGTTTAGGAATGGGATTCAGAATAACTCTACAATCAGCTGCATTTTTGAATGTGAAAGTAATTTAGAAGGGTTGAATTTCTGCAGCTCTTCAGACAGGATATGGCTGGTTGACCTCCCTTCTTGCGAGTAAGACAAGCTGTAAGTTTCTTTGTTGACCTTCTCATGGCTTCTTCAAACAAACAAAAAAGACCTGATTGTTCTTCTTCTAAAAGTGGCATATTACTTGTCAGTCCAATATCAAAGCACTTATCAAGGCTTCTGCCAGAGGCAGAGAATGATTTTCTAGAAATATCTGCAGCTCTTTTATCTTACAAAAGTGAAGTAGGATGAACCTCTCGCTCCCAGAATGTACTGAGAAATGTATGCTATGAGGTATTCTATAAATGAAGTATGTAAATGGCTGGCTGTCCTTGTTCTGGTAACCTTGAGAAACAAATGATAAACTGAATACACACAGTTGCCACCTCTTCTACTACCCAAGCTTGTAATAAATGTTGTGTTGCAGGCACTATATAGTAATAAAAAATGCTATTTCAGCATGTGGCCACTGAGTTTGGAATGGTACATGGTTGAATAATATAGGAAAGACTATTTTTCAAATAGTTTATATATTTAATTTTCATACCCTCGGCCATAAAGAATGCTTAAGCATGATGTTGAGCAAAATGACTCAGTTGTTCAAAGGGCTTTCTCAGGCTTTGGCTTTCCATATTGATGAGGTGCACAAAATGAGACATGTTGCAAACAAAGTCCTAAAATGGCCCTTATGAAATAGGGGTATGCTCATTCTTCACATATGCAACTTTTTCTGTGTCAGAGACAGTAACACTTCAACATGAAACCCCTAAGTGCTAAAGAGCCTGCAGATTGTATTAAAAAGCTACAACAGCATGAATTTTGTGATCTATTAGGAGGAGTTCAAATTTTATGAAAACATGATTTTTATAGAAGTCTGGAAATTTCTTTGAAAAAATTAAGTCTGCAAGAACATATGGTGTCCTAAATAACATTCTGAATGGAAAAAAAAAATGGGAAAAAAAGCTCATGAGAATATAAGAGATATGAGAGATAAATATGAGACATAAAGCGCAAAATTTTCAGGGTTGTTCTGGAAATACATTCTAGTCTATAATGCATTATACCTCCAAGAGTACAGAATTTAGGACTATCCGAGCTATGCATGAGAAATATAAAGTTCAGAAAATGATAAAATTTAAGTCTGGGCATTTAGTGTGCAGTTAGATGAAAGTCAGAAAATACTACCAGAAATGTTTTGTCCCAATTAAAATCCTGTACCGGTAACAGAAGAAGCTATTAAAAGGACTTGAATAAGAGACAGAAAATAAAAAGCTTTGCTAAGCCAAATTATATGAACAAAAATAATGTTCATTGAATTTAGCTTTATATAAACTTTATTTCGTCTGCTTTTATGATATTCTTAAATCTTACTGGACTAAAAAAAAATATTTTATAATTTCACACTGATGAATGCCCTCCAGGTCTGACCAGCTGTGTCCTCCCTAAGGAAAATCAACTTAACATCATCCTGAAAAGGCTTAGTGTCTCCTGCAGAGTTTTGAGTATCATCAATACTCACTGAAACAGAAATAAATCATAGCTGTGAATGTTCAGCATCTTTCAGGAAAAGGTCTATAAATATTAATGCTGAATATTAGAATCCTTGCATTCTGGAATTTATATACAGTGTGCAAAAATCATAAGAGATCTTTAACTATCAGCAGATATATTGAATACTTCACAGATGGAAGAACAATCATGAAACACATTTGAAAACTCTGAAAGGAACAAGAATTAAAACAGCAAATGAAGAAAAAAAATAACAGTGATTAACTAACATTCAGGAAAATATTCTCTTTTCTGTTTGCATAGAGAAATGAAAAAAATGGCTGGTAAGGAGAAACTTTAATGTTCTTAAAAAATTTCTAGTGAGATTACAGAAAATGAAAAAGGTCCAGAAAAGTCTGTGTACTCAACCTCAATCTTTGTTGGCAGAAAGATATGGCAACTGAAAGTGGGTCAAAAGAGATTAATGGGCATTATCAACATCTTTTATCTGTGATTGATCAATTTGGTTAGTCTACAGAGCATGAGGAGGGATGGCAGCATGAAAATAGTTTTCAGCTATGCAATAGTACAATCCCTACAAAGATATAGGGATTTGTCTCCTCTCTGTTCCATGAGGGACAGGACAAGACAGGGCAGGCAGGATAAAACAAGACAAAATGAGACAAGAAATAAAATAAAATAAAATAATACTGTGTTTAAATTGCAGAAAGGAAGGCATTAGATAAATTTTAGAAGAAAAATAAAATCATTATGCTGCAACAGTGAAACAGAATGCCTGTGAAAACTCTGGAGGGTAAGATCACTGGAAGAGAAATAGAGAAAGTGGATGTTTTCGAAGACAGAAACTGAAGTAGATAACCTTCTGGTATCACTTCTAGGTATACTTTTTTATAGGTCTATGATTTCCACACCCCATGAACTAGATGGTTTTCTCTGGTAACAGAAAAAAGGTACCAAAAATCATACATAGAATTCAGTGGTTTTGATGCCTGATTCAGCATAGTAGGCAGTGTAGCTGTTAGTAATCAAAATAAATCTAAACTCTTGAGAGGAAAAAAAAAAAATTCACCTTGAAACACTTCTGGAGATTTATCTTTCAATATTTTTTTTCTTGCAGATAATTGGTGTACGTTAGCCTGCTGTTAGCTTCTTTTCAATTATGGGATCAACCTAAGAAAACAGATATTCTTTTCAATCTACTTCACTGTAGTAATTTGATGAAACATTGACATATTCGGTCAGAAATAGTGAAAGGGTACAGCTTTAGAAAACATAAGAAGCAATTATTGCAACTGTCTTAAAAAAAAAACCACAAAAAATACCCTATCTTTGTTGCTGAAAAACTGTTAATATAAACACTGAAGAAGGAAATGGGTAGGTCAGAGACTCAACTATCATTAAGTTGTCTACTAAAGGACAAAAGCAGACAAGTGCATGAAGGGAACACAAAAAAACAATGCTCCTCCACCCCCCGAATTTATGAAAAAAATAATTCTGCTTCTTTCAATAAGATCAGAAACAGAAATTGAGAGGAAAACAATAGTTTTATATTTACCTCCATCCTGGAGAAGAAGAAAATTTCACTTTTTGCATAAGCAAAAGATTATAAAGCTGTGGTCTCATCTGGATTTTCAGTAATTGTTTATTGCCTAAGATTTGGAAAAGCTCTGTTTTACTGTGCTGGTTCCAGCTGGTTCCAGCAGCTTCTCAATAACCCACGCAAACTGAGATGAAAGTTCAGTGTTTGGAAATGTAATCTTTAATATCATACTTCAAAATCAGTTCTTTTTCAGTGTACTATGAGAGACAGCCAAAATTTAAAAATTTTACCTAGGGAAATGTGAAGCCAATTGATGTCATGTGAGTTGAGATAGGTAATGCAAAGACTAGTGCTTAAAAAAATCAGTGGGAATGGCAAATCGGTGAAAAAACACAATGCTAACAGTCAGCAAGAGGCCAGATGAACATGCTAAAGTCTTCAAGTAGTAGAGTGGCAACCAGAAAAAACTTAGGGATTAATTCCTCTGAGCTTCATTTGTTGTCTGGAATACATCACCTCTGTTATAAACAAAAGATAGGCATTTCCATACACGTAGGCAAAGTACCTCTGTCTATAGTAGTGGTGGTGGTGGTGGTGGCATTAGTAGTAACAATAATACACTAAACAATAATATACAATAATCATCATCATCATCATCATCGTAATCCCAAAACAAAAATACTTCTTTTTGTCTATTATCTTAGGATATAAAAATGCTAGCTATTTTAGAGTCAAAAATGTCAGTACATTTCTTCGACTTGCAATCCTTTTATTGAAAAGTTAACAATTTAACCATTTGGACACAATACCAGAAGTCCAATACTGAATGTTTCAATACTTAATTACCCTTTGTGATAGCACAGCAGAGAGGGCAGCAGGAAAGTGAGGTTATTAAAGCAATAAGCACCTATAAGAATAAGAATCAGGAAAATAAAGAACTGGAGCAAACTGAAACATGAGTAATAAACTAATTGATAAAATTAGTCTGATTTTGAAAATGAGAACTTTCCGGAAATATTTCTGAGTTGATAAAAAAAAAAAAAAAAATATCAGGGGATTTTATAACCTTTCTTTTGTTTTATCTCAAAATATAATTTTTTTAAGGATAATACAGTAATATTATTTTAACAAAACCATTTTGTAACTGGAATGTTATACCATGAAGCTTCTCAGAATACTGACTTCTGCTCTACTGAGCACACCTATTTGTTTACACCTTTTTTTTTTTTCAGTTTTGCAGGTGTCAGATAGAGTTGAATAAGTCTCAGTAAAACACAGGTATAGTTAATTACTTTAGGAAAATGATTGATATTCCATAGATCAATCCTGTCATCTTCTTGGAATGGAGTTTTATGTGTGTGTGTATATATATATATGGAAGTACAACATGTTTACTGAAGGAATTTTTAAATATAGTAATTTAAAACATTATCTGTTTAAGATTATCAAAATGGAAATTTGAGAATCCAATAAAATAGAAATTAACATAATCATATAGATAATTTGTATATGTAAGTTGAGGTTTATTTGCTTAAAACAACATTTTGAATATCACAGTAATGACATTGATTTATTAATATTGATTTACAAGATGCATACCACTATCAACAGTATTTCCCTGTGCATTCTTTCTTCAATAACTTAAACAAAAAAATGTGAATTAAAGGTTTGAACAGTTTTGATAAAACATAAACAAAGTGAAATTCAGATATCATATTTCCTAAATGGTAATTATGAAAAAAAATATAAGATTTTGAAATATTTAAAATATTTCAACCCAGCCCAGTCTTATACAAATCCTGACATTTACCTAGGAAAAAAAAAAAAAAGAAAAAGAAAAAAGAAAATATGTCTGAGTACTCTCTGTTCTCATTGATTTTATTGCAGTTTGGTAGTATTCATCACCACAAAGGAATGTATGACTTCCTGTGCTGTGGAAGGAAAGCCAAGAATCTCTTGATTTTTACCCTTTGCTATTGATGGATTTTTGTTCTTCAACATGATCCCACCTTTGCACATGGCAGGAAAAATTTCCAATGTTTCCGCTCACCATTGGCAATATTTAACTCATATATGCTTTTTGTGAATTTTAATTTTACACCTTCTGCTCTTCAATATATGGCATTAAAGCTTTTGAGTTTTACTTAGTGAAAACTGAAAGTGATGTATTGATGATAATCATGTCCAATGTCCTTTTTTTATTGAATCAGAGTTCAGAAGTCAAGCTTTTTTTTTTTTCTTAATGACAGTGAAGAAGCTGCAAGAAAGTTTCAGTCCTGTGTAGCACCTCTAAAGCTTCATTGATTTCTGTAAATATGTGCTATTATTATAAACATATTGTTTCTGCAAGTGGGATTTTGCCAGCTATCAGTTATACACCAGACTGAGATTAATCTCAACTGCCCCATTGCTTTGAGCTACTGTACGTCTGAGAAGCAAGCAGACATTAACATTAAAATAATTAAAAATGTGACTCTGACTATACATAAACTATATTGTTTTTTCCTTAGTGCACATAGAATAGATCTATAAATGGATCATTTTTATATAGTTGCTCTTCAAAAAGGAAATGAAGTTAATTGGTAGTATAAATTTGCTATACCTAGTTCCAGAAAAACTTTTATTTCAGCTTTTCTGATTTTTTTTTTTTTTGTAAAATGCTCACATTTTGTAATGTTTTATTTAAAAAAAATTATATTTTCTCATTGTCTTAAACAGGTAAATATGTAAAATTAGTTTTTCCCTTAAATTCCATAAGAGAAGATAAGAAATAATAGTCATAAATAGTAGCTAGATGTTCATAGAACAGCTTTCTAGTATTTTTAGGGAAGTTTCAAATTAAAAGCTAGAGTATTTAGAAAATAAACCTTCATATACAAGAGGGTTGAAAGTTCTGAGTTCAAGCGCCATTGCATATCAGAAGAAACATAGTTTAATTTAGGTGATAAATAAAGAATACCTTTGTCCAAACTGAATTAGTTCTTTTTTTCCTTCTTAAAAAAAGGGTGAGTGAGACCCTTGATATTTAAGCACCAATGCTTCTTGAAGCATTTAATATTTCTCTAAGGACAGATCTGCATAACAGATATTATGATTTTCAACTCTATATTTGTCTTCTAAAAAGTTATATATAGCATTATATATTATTATAAGTATGTTTGTTAACAGAATAATGTGGTCTTTTGTGTTACTCTGTACTGAGAAGTAGATGTTAGGGTCTTGAAAAAATGTGGGATTTTTTTGTTCTTTTTTTTTTTCTGTTTTGCTTTTCTTTAATAATCAGAAAATGACACAACCATTTACAAACAAGTAATGAAATAGCTTGCAATAAAGATATTGGACTTAAAAATTATGTTACTTAAAGTGATTGAAGACTTAGACCACTCATAGTCTGGAGTTACTTCCTTAGTAGGAGGGAATATCTTGGTCCCACTGAAGTCAATAGTATCTTTGCTATTCCTTTCAGGTATACCAGGAATTCTCTTATAATCTTTTAGAGTTTTGCCAAGTCTTATTACATGAATATTATCTCACCAACCAGACTAAATTTTGTTTTCATTTTTCCATTTTAAATTTTTTCTTGTTTGCAGAAAGAGCTCCCTCTTTTCTTCTTCCAGGTCAGAAACATATTTCATCGTATATGACAGATCTTAGGCCCAATACACTGCACATGCTAAAATACAATAGAGGAATTAAATCACTTCAACCTTGAAAATCAACTTAACAGTTTTGAAGGTGATAGAGTCAGTGTTAAACTCATTGTAAGTATAAACTTAATGAATTGCTGGCACAAATATGTCTAGCTTGCAGAATCATATTGGATAGAACATTCTCTCCTTGAATGTTTACTTTCCAAAAACACATATATCTACTTCCAAAAAAAAAAAAAAAGTTACTCTTTTTTTTTGTACATGGGCTTTTCTAGGAAGAAAAACCCAACTGATATTTTTTTATAGGGATGAGAGAAAAACATTTCTTAAAAAGAACTCTGAAGATTGAAACCCCACAAAAACCAAAAAGTTACTTCAGTTCATCAGATGAATATACATCTAGTTCAAAATTCTGCCTCAAATAAAAGAGAATGTTAATTACTTTGAAAAAAGGGTAAAAGAAGCTAACGTATGTAAGAAGAAGCATCAGCTTATAATGAAATTTTATTTCTGTAAACATTGAAGTATTCCTTGAAATATGCTATTACATACCAAATTTCCATCTTTTTTCCCATTAATATAGAAATACAATATTACGTGTCATTTAAGTTCATCCAATTTTTAAAATATTGTTTTTAGAATTTGACAGATGTCTTATACTATGATAATGAATTCAGTAAGTTAATTCTGCATGTTGCCTTTCATCAGTTCAATGTTCTTGCTTTTATTTGCATTGAGTAAGGTAACAATTCAGAAAAAAAAAATCTAGTGTATCCTTACTCATAATAATATTTTGCAAATTCTTTATTAAAGATATTTAAAACACAAGCTAACTTTTCATTAATGACTATAATTAACTTTAGGTCAGAAATATATCTGAGTAGCTAAAGCTGTTTCTATTACAGACTTTCTTGCTTTTGGAATTCATATAAGACTGACATGTCTGTTGTACCTTGCTAACCTTGTTTAGCATAATTTATTTAATCTTCTTCAGCCTTATCATCTCAAATTCACATTGTCTAATGGAAACACAGAAAAGACAAAACTTACCCCAATGCATCTGATGGGTCCAAAAGAACAGGAGAGAAGGGAGGTGAAATAAAAAAAAAAAACCACAAAAAACCCCAACCTTCACACATTCTGTGAATAACCAGAGATGGGCTGGGCCAGAGTCTCATCTCTGACCTGTAACCTTATTCCACATATATTCCACAATTTTTGTTGCAGGTTTCCTGTTTCTGATAACTCTTCATTGATTAGTTCTTGTAGTTAGTTGGTTCTTTGACGTAGATACTCTCATAATTTCTAAATTACATTATTATTTCAGATAGAAAATCTTTTCTTTTAATTTAAGCTTTGAATGCAGACTTTGAAACATATCTGATTTGCTCAAATAATCCATGTACATTGAAGATATAATTATTTTCTCTTGTCTTTATCATTTAGGGGAGGATGGGGTTGATTGTTTAACTACATGCCTCCCATGAGTTTGTTCTAATGTCTAGCATTCACTACAAAAATAATTTAAATTTCCTTTTTCTTCCTACTATAGATTTCAAGTGTATGGAGATTTCATTTCTCTAGATATTGAATACTGATTATCATTACTTATTATAAATAGTAATCTGTTTTATACCAAAAAGACTGAAAATGTCTTTTTCAGTTCCTTGACTACTTTTTTTTTTTTAAATCTAAGAGTTGTAGTATGATTTTTAGTATTATTATTCCTAAAAGACTGCTAGATAAGATTTTACTATGATTACTACTATTTATTGCTTTAACTCCTGCTGCTCTAACTCTAGCCATCTATCTCTCTGGATTACTCAGGACAAAATGATTTCAGACTATTTCACTTCCCTTGGGCTATTTTAGCAAATAGCTAAAGGGGTTGAGAAAATAGCTTAAGGGGCTGAAAAATGTCTTCTCAGAACTCTATTATATTCTGACATTAAATCAGTTTGGATTTGAGCTACTGTCATCCCTTATTTAAAGATAATAGGTATTTCTAAATACTAAACACACAAGATCCAGAACACAAATTTTAAATGCCACCACAGGGATTGCAATTTATTTTTTTTTAAAACTGGGCTTGAAGAAAACAGCCCCGATAGATAACCTAAATTAGGTTCCTCATAGCGGTGTACATACAAACAAAATCTAAAGTGAAATGCAGTACTTCTTTATCATAAGGTGTAGGAATACTGGCCAGCATTCATTGGCCTATGGAAGGTAAGCAGTCACATGGGGACCAAGCAGGAAGAAATAGAAGCATTTCAAGAGCAATTCAGCAAATTTGTATGTTAGAGAGCACAGTATTTCCTTGGATTTTAGATGTTTGATTCAAGGCTACACATAAGAAATTATATTCGTACTGCTGAATTATAGAATTTTAGCTGAACCCACCCACTGACATCATGCACTTTCTGTAGATGACAGAAGTAGAGAAGCATCCAGAGAGTAATTCAAACCCCACATAGTCACAGGTTAAATCCTGCCTGAAACACAGTTCAAATAAATGAGACTTAATAGACATCTGCCTATCTTGAACTCATTAAATTTTTCTGGTACGCACTGGAAAAACAAACCAAACACAAGTACTTGTGAGGAGGCCTACCTCAAAGCACTTCTAATGAAGTCCAGATTATATCTTCACTGCACTAATGGTTTAGATAAGTGTAGGGGATAAAAAAAAAAAAAAAAAGAAGCCCCAAACAAGCATGGATGACCTGTTAACAACTTTACTTCCTTGTGACATGACTGTGGAGTGAGACCAGTGGGTAATAGAAACCCCAACAGCACCTTCTAAGGGGCACTTAGATATGGAGAAAATCAAATAAGTTGGCCTGGATGATGTGATCCATGGCGTCATCTGCATCTAACTATCTAAGTTAGAAAAGCAATAAGAAATGAAGACAATAGTGCCTGATTATGGGGAACATCCAATATGGGCATCCAACACCCTGTGGGTGTTTGACCCCATGGTAGAACTTCTGCACCACCTGATGTGTTGAGTGATAGCTAGAGAGTATCCTCTCCCCTCGGTCCATGTTGCTGGTCACAGTTGAACTGGAGGGGCTGAGGCTTTAATTGGTGTGAGTGTGAAGGGTACGAGTGTTGTAGAATAGCAGTCTTGAAACAGAAATTGCTATCTACCAGCTATATACATCTCAAAAAAATTTAGATTATATGCCATTGAGAGGTGTGGTTCTTTCTTGTGGCTACCCTAAGATAAGTTCCCCTGTGATATCTGATTCCATGTGCTCACAGGTGGTTAGATGGATAGTCCTCACCCTTTCAAAAATATTTCTATATTAATGAATGTCTTTTATATAATTTCTAATGTATTAGAGCTCTAAACCTAGTGTATTTGTTTCAGGCTGAAATGCAACACTGGAACACTCAGGTGTACCCAAAATACCACAAATTTCAGGTCATGGAGGTGTCCAAGAAGGATAATGTTTTCTTTTCCTATGGAAGCTGTACCACTGAATTCCAGAAATACTAGTCAGTGGACAAGGAGGCAAGAAGAAACTTGACTTGCACAGTGGATGTGACACAAACCAGGTGGAAGCACTGGTCCAATTTTGGGAGAGGAATTCCCATCCTTTCTTTGTAACTTGGTTGTTTCTTTAAAAACACTGTTTATAAATGTCCAGTATAAATAGGATAGATGAACATGCAGCATGAACAATGACTCACATCTTTCTTTTTCCAGCTGAAGGGTCTTGCTTAGAATTAGGATCCCTTATTTTCCTTTCCTTTGGTACCCTGACTATATGAGTGTTTATTTTTAACAGAACTTTACCACAACATTTGTGGTAAACATGAAGAAGTAGAAAAAAAGGCAAAGAACCTGATAGTTGTAATGGAATCTAAAACATAACAACTCTTCTTCAACATGATTTTTTACTGTTTTTTTTTCTTTTTTATATTAAGTGGCATTTTCTTTATCAGTAGTGACACAGAAAAGCAGAGTGTTCAAGCACAGACATTTAGAGCTGATCATAAATGTTGTGAAAGAGCAGTTTTGTAATAGGTAATGCTAATTGAATCAGTCGATATATATTGGAGAGTATAAACTAGTTTCATGAAATCTTGTGGCTGGTTGGCCAGCATCCTTTTTTGTGTGGCCTCTCTCTAGATTGTGCGTACCTCTCTTGAATTAATGTTGTCTTAAAAGCTTTTCAGTTAAATGTCCAGCTTTTTCCCATACAGTCTATCTGAACCTCTTAATAAGCTATTTCCAGACTGACCATCTTCCTTTGCTCTCCAGTTTATTAAACAAACATTTTTCAAATTTCCTGGACAGGTCCTAAATCATGATTTCTGTTTTTTTCTGCTTCCTTGTTTAGGCCATTTTATGGTTAGCCAGTGTCATGGACTCCATAAAGATTGTTTCAGGCTTCTCAAAAGGTTGTTTCCAGGGCTGCCTAACTCAAAATAGTTCAACCATAAAAGTGAATAGGAATAAAAGGCATTTGAGCAGGTGTACCTCTATGTTCAGTAGTGTCAGATTAGTTAAAATTTCAGTTTTCAAAAAAGATATTCTGGTTTACAATATTTCTTCAAATACTCAACATTCAGCGTGGGTGTGTCTTATGAAAAACCCTTCTCTCTCCCTGCCCCCTTCACTTTCTTTCCTTTTCTCTCTGCCCACCCCACCCC
>NW_009648470.1:34869-61703 GCF_000708025.1 Charadrius vociferus | reverse complement strand
ACCCCCACTCCCCCACCACCCCCTTCCCTACTTTTATGATGTCATTATACCTGGCAGGACCAGAACAAAAATCTCAACTGTCTCCAACCAGTTCTATTATTTCTTCACCTCCCTAGAGCTGGTTTTTGCATTTTTCAAAATTGGCATGTTCAAAGGGCTATAATCACCTTACTACATGAAAAGAATTTCTGCAGGTAGGCAATAATTATCAGTCTTCCAGTCATACTTCCAGTCATGGATATCTGGTGTGCTTTCCAGTTACTTATTTCTTCTATTAAAGGCATGAGAACCATGAGAATATGTTTCAACAACAAAAAATTGAGGGTTAGTGGTAGTTCTAAATGCATGGGAAGAATGCTTTTCTTACCCTGACCTTATCCTTAAACTTCAAAAGACAATTATAAATTATTTCTAAGTTATTGTGATTGTTTGTCTTTATCATCATCAACTCACTATTTCTCCCTGCAGAATTTGGTGATCTCACTTATCAGTGTCCTTCTGATAGACTTTCTGACTGTCCGACTGAATTCTGCTTAAGTGTATTGTTAATTATCTACATTTATATATAATTGTCTCTCTTGCTTACTGAGCATAGTCCTAAGCATGCTGAGCTTCACAGAACTTGTCATGTAAAGCTTTTCAGATGGAATTCACATTATGGAAACAAATTTCTTGATATTGTATGATATATGTATACTTTACATAGAGAGGAAGAAAGCTGTATGCAAAATTCTGATTAAAACCTTTAAATCATTTTCTCTGCCTCTCCTGATAACTAGCTTTGCAATTTAGTGTCTGTCTTGGTTACGTTCCCAGCAGGTTATTAACAATTAATTAGCAATACATCTCAAATGCTTTCTGTGCTAGTATACTAATTGCACGGCACCAGAATGGTCCACTTGGTAAATAAACTGTAGCCATAACCATTTGTTTCAGATGAGACATATATACAGTTTACGTGTATTTTTCATGTTATATTTCAGCCTTTACTCAGAGTTACAGCCAGGAGACATAAAGACTATTTATGAGCTTTGGATGAAACTATTCAACTATTACACAACAGATAAAAAATGCAATAATTTTGCTTATGTCATATCCCTCTCTTATCATTCCCCTCAAGGATTTTCCCCCTTTAATTCTCACTCTGTATCAGGAATGTTGTTCTTTATATTAACAAGGAATGCAGGAAAAATGTCATCCCAAGTAACTGCTGAATGATTACTATAAAGAAACAAAACTAGAGATTCTAAGCAGAGTCAATATGAAAAGACTCTAAAAGTAAACCAACCAATTTTATTTTCCTATACAAAGTAAAAATAGAAGTAAATGTTATACGTAAGTGTTCAACAATAAAAGTTACACTGCAACACCCCCAAAAATTACATGCAATTTATGAGACATTGTGTTACAGGATGGGAATAACACAAGAGAATTGACTCTTTTTTTTTTTCCTGTGAGACTAAAAATCATCACTGCTTCTTCTATATTTTCTAAATTGTATAAAAACACTTAATCTTCCGCTAGACCAATTTATGTCTCTTTAGGAACAAGAACGGTAGAAACAGATGTAAATGGTGTGCAGAATTAGATATACGCAACTGATAATTAAATTGAAAGCTACATTCATTCACTTGCCTTAGGATTTATATAAAAGCTGATGAGTTTGTGTCTGTCTCTAGCTGGTAAACTAAGTCTTAATCACTTGGGATAGAATATAGAGGGATCATAACAGAATGGAAATACGCAAATATTGCTCAAAGATTGGAGTATCTTCTGAGTTTGTTTTTGTTAAATTACAATGCAGACCACAGAATTTTGCAAAAAATAAAAACAGTCCTACTTTAAATGGAGGAAACTTTGAATATTCTCTGAATAAAAACAAGCAAACAAAAAAATATTGTGTAATATAAAAATAAACACTGTATCTTTTTGAAGAAAGAATTATGATCAACATGGATGATGAGGATGAACAAGGAGCTCCTGGACATGATCAAAAGCAAAAAGGAGGCCTATAGGGAGTGGAAACAGGGGCGGGAAGCCTGGGAGGAAAACAGAGGAATTGTTCAAGCAGCCAGGGATCAGGTTAGACAAGCTAAAGCCAAGATAGAACTAAATCTGGCCAGGGACATTAAGACAAACAAAAAATCCTTTCTTAAGTATGTCAGCGAGAAAAGAAAGACTAGGGAAAATGTGGGCCCTCTCCAGAAAGAAACGCAAGGGTTGGTTACCGGGGACAGAGACAGAGCTGAGGTACTCAATTATTTTTTTGCCGCAGTCTTCACTGGCAAGGACTGCAGCCACACTGCCCATGATGCAGAAGGCAAAGGCAAGGATTGGGAAAATGAAAAGCTGCCCACTCTAGGTGAATGTCAAGTACAAGACCACCTGCAGAACCTGAAGGTGCACAAGTCCATGGGACCTGATGAGATACATCCATGGGTCCTGAGGGAACTGGCAGATGAAGTCGCTAAGCCACTAGCCATCATATTTGAGAAGTCGTGGTGGTCTGGTGAGGTTCTTGCTGACTGGAAAAGGGGAAACATAACCCCTATTTTCAAAAAGGGAAGAAGGAAGCCCCGGGGAACTACAGGCCAGTCAGTCTCACCTCTGTGCCTGGCAAGATCATGAAGCAGATCCTCCTGGAAACTCTGCTGAGGCACACAGAAAATAAGGAGGTGATTGGTGACAGCCAGCATGGCTTCACCAAGGGCAAGTCATGCCTGACAAACTTGGTGGCCTTCTATGAAGGGGTTACAGTGGCAGTGGACAAGGGAAGATCAACAGATGTCATCTACCTGGACTTCTGCAAAGTGTTCAACACTGTCCCACACAATATCCTGGTCCCTAAATTGAAGAGACATGGATTCAACAAATGGACCACTTGGTGGATAAAGAACTGGCTAGACGGTCGCACTCAAAGAGTTGCTGTCAACAGCTCGATGTCCAAGTGGAGAGCAGTGAAGAGTGGCGCTCCTCAGGGGTCGGTACTGGGACCTGTACTGTTCAACATCTTTGTCGGTGACATGGACAGTGGGGTCGAGTGCACCCTCATTTTGCTGATGATACCAAGCTGTTTGGTGAGGTAGACATGCTGGAGGGGAGGGATGCCATCCAGAGGGACCTGAACAGGCTGGAAAGGTGGGTCCAAGCCAACCTCATGCAGATCAACAAGGCCAAGTGCAAGGTCCTACATCTGGGTCGGGGCAATCCCAAGCACAAATCCAGGCTGGATGGAGAATGGCTGGAGAGCAGCCCTGAGGAGAAGGACCTGGGGGTCCTGATTGATGAGAAGCTCAACATGAGCCAGTAATGTGCAATCGCAGCCCAGAAGGCCAACTGTATCCTGGGCTGCATCAGAAGAAGTGTGGCCAGCAGGTCAAGGAAGGTGATTCTGCCCCTCTACTCCACTCTCGTGAGACCCCATCCAGCTGTGGAGTCCCCAACATAAGAAGGACATGGACCTGTTGGAGGGTATCTAGAGGAGGGCCATGAGGATGATCTAAGGGCTGGAGCACCTCTCCTATGAGGAAAGGCTGAGAGAGCTGGGGCTGTTCAGCCTGGAGAAGAGAAGGCTTCAGGGAGATCTTAGGGAAGGATCTCCAGGGAGTCCTTCCGGTACCTAAAGGGGGCCTACAGGAGAGCGGGGGAAGGACTTTTTACTAGGGCATGTAGTGATAGGACGAGGGGGAATAGCTTTAAACTGGAAGAGGGCAGGTTTAGATTAAACATTAGGAAGAAATTTTTCACTGTGAAGGTGATAAGGCACTGGAACAGTTTGCCCAGAGAAGTTGTTGAGGCCCCATCCCTGGAGGTGTTCAAGGCCAGGCTGGACGTGGCCTTGGGCAACCTGGTCTAGTGGGAGGTGTCCCTGTCTATGGCAGGGGGGCGTGGAACTCGATGATCTTCTAGGTCCCTTCCGACCTGAACCATTCTATGATTCCACAGAGGTCATAAAATACACTGGCTTGGCCTGAGAACAGAATACAAAAGTACAGGAAAAATAACTTTGGTATATTTCTGACATCTCGAGTGAAGCGTCTTGAATTTCTGTGATGGATTAATCTAGGCTGGCTGCCACATGTCTAACAAACTGCTCTATCACTCCACCTCCCCACCAAGGGGAAGAAAATAAGTTGAAAATCTTGTGAGTTGAGATAAGGAGAGTGAGATCACTCCTCAATTACCATCATGGGTAAAACAGACTCAGCTTGGGGAAGATTAATGTAATGTATTGCCAGTTAATAACAGAGTATGGTAACGAGAAATAAAAACTAAAAAAAAAACAACCAACCCTTCACTCCTCCCTCTCCTTCTTCCCAGGGTCAGCTTCACTCATGACTCTTCTTCTTCCTCCCCCAAGTGGCACAGGGGGGTGGGGAATGGAGGGGTTTCAGTTAGTTCATAGTGTTTCATCTCTGCCACTCGTTGTTCCTCATGCTGTTACCCTTCTCCAGTGTGGGTCCTTCCCATGGTGTGCAGTTCTTAAAAAAATGCTCCAGTATTCATCTTTTCCATAAGGTACAGTCATCCAGGAATGGACTTCCCCAGTACGGGCTTTCCTTCAGAAAAGGACACAACCTCTTTCAGGCACATCCACCTGCACTGGCATGAGGTCCTCCATGGGCTACAGGTGAATATCTTCTCCACTGTGGTCTTCTAAGGGCTACAGGGGAAAAACTTGCTTCACCATGGCCTTTTCCACGGGCTGCAGGGGAATCCCTGCTTTGGTGTCTGGAGCACTCCCTCCCCCTCCTTCTCTCACTTTGGTGTCTGCCTATTTGTTTCTCTCTCATTTTCTCATTCCTCTCTCACAGCTGCTGCACAGATACTTTTTTTTTACTCTTTCTTAAATACGTTATCAGGGAGCCACCAACAGCATCACAGATTGGATCAGCTTTGGCCAGTAGTGGGTCCATCTTGGAGCCAGATGGAATTGGCTTTCTGACAAGTCAGGCAGCTGCTGATCTTTTCTCACATCAGTCACCCTGCAGCCCTCTCTCCCCCTCAACCTTACCATATCATCCTCCCCAAAATCACACTAATGCTATTTAGACCAGCTTGGTTTATGACATGTTCAGCAGTAAAATTACAGTGATCCAGATAACAGAATACCTTTACTTCATTGCAGCCCAGCTGGTACTTATTATGAATGGTCATCCCTATGACTCAGTCAATAGGGTGCCTATTATACTAAGCATAGTGCAACTGAGAACACCAGAATGTTCTTGTTCTTTAAAGCTTCAAATAAGAAACAACAGAATTATGTCAAGAAGAATAAAGAAAATATTAAATGTCAAGACTGGGAGGTGTGAAGAGTTAAATCAACTAAATAGGAAAAAATGAATTAAAAAGGGAGAAAATAGAAAGAGAGACTGATACCACATGGGACAGCAGTGAAGGGACTGCACAAGCGGGGAAAGGACGCTGAACCTAACCCATCACTGAGAAAGTTCAGTCTATATTGGACCTTCTGAATGCTCCTATCTTCCTCTGCACTTACTCTTAGCTACTGGAATTTCTGACCTGTTTGTCTGTTTTCTTACCAGGCTGGAGACGGAAAAGATGACTTTTATATGTGTAGAGAAAGGACGGGTGGTTATTCAGTATTTTCTATTGATATGTAAAGTGAAGGCAGTGATTGGACCTGGACTCCATTTTAGTTTTTCTTCCTTATGGTGCCACTCTGTATGTTAGCTTTTTCAGCAGGTATTCCTCCTGCGAGGACTCTATGGTGCCTTTTCCCTTGTATTTGCGTATAAATAAATACAGAATAAAGCTGTGTCTATTTCTGAACTGAAAACAGAGAACTTTGCTTATGTTGTGGTTTCTGAAGGTTTTTACTTCCCTACCGAAGGAATAAAATTTTCAAGCATTCCAAGGGGAGCCGAAACTTTTGTAACCATCATAGTTCGAAAGGCAGTAACAGTAGGTGTGAAAACTTCATAGTTATTTGGATAGAGAAACTGGTAAATTAAAGCAATGTTGATTTATGAACATTATGGTATATTTGCCTGTTAGAAAATAATACATCAGTTAAATCAACTACACATGAAGCTGGACATACAAATAAGAGTATCAAGTTCTATAGTAAAATGGATAAATGCTACTGCTGATGAAGACAGTGTCCTGAGTTCACTACCTATAGAAAGAATATATTTCTCCTTTCTCCCTTTCTTCTTTGTTTTTATTGTTCTTTTTTTCCTTCCTTTCTTTCTTCCTGAGCAGAACTTTCCATGAAGTCAAACACAGCTATAGTTCTGTTTCATCAAGTCTGAAATTATTTTCACAACTACTGAAAAGTCAGAAAAGGATGGGGGTTGAACTGGATGATCTCCAGAGGTCCCTTCCAACCCTAACCATTCTGTGATTCTGTGATTCTGTGATTCCGTGGATGTCATAATGACATTCAGAACTACTTCATATAGCCCAAGTCTATTCCCAAGAGCATCACTGTGGGGTTTTTTTCTGTCTACTTCAATTAGAAGAGAACAACAGCAATTCTGAGAATGTCTGAAGATCCCAGCAAGGGTGGTACAACCCACATGACCCCAGACCACAAAAAGCATTAAAACAGGTTATGAGAACAATTTTGGGAATAAATAAAAGAGTTTAGCCAAAGCATTGCCTCTTTGCTGAAAGAACCAGTAAGGTGCTTGGTATATTGCTCGACTGTTGAGGTCATCTGGCCACAGGAAATGCTATCTGTTTAAATAATTAATTATTTCATTTTAAAATATTGACCTAGTTTTATTTTTATTTATCATACATTTAGCCCATTATATTTTTAGTTATGATCATTTTTCATTGATCATCTCCTACCCGTATATTTTGTCTTATATATATTGAATTCAGTGGTGTTTATTTCACTGATAATAGTATCAAACACTTCATCTCTTTAAAACTTAATATTATTCAAGATACTTTAATAGCAAGAGTGAACAGAAAATTTTTTTTTAAAAAAAACAACCCACCTTTAACAAAAATCTTAAAATATACATTGTTTCTCAAAATGATATTATACATTTTGGGGTTTATCTATATATGTTATATGTATATATGTGATATTATATGTATATAAATTTAAATGTATATATATTATACACACATATATACATATATATTCAATTGTATGTGTGTACATAGACATATAATCTCAAAGACCATTTCATTTTTTCAGTCTGTTACCATTTTGTTTGAAAGTTTACGGGAAATAAAGGTACATAACTAAAATTACTGTATACAGATGTATATTACAATATACTTTAAAAACTCTGTATGCTAACAAAATAAAAAGAATGGATAGAAAACTTACATAGAAAGTGCTTCAATAATCACAATGTCATTCTAAGAAAAAGGATACTTCAGCCTGGAGAAGAGAAGGCTCTGGGGAGATCTTATTGCGGCCTTCTGATACCTAAAGGGGGCCTACAGGAGAGCTGGGGAAGGACTTTTTACTAGGGCATGTAGTGACAGGACGAGGGGGAATGGCTATACACTGGAAGAGGACAGGGTTCAAGTAAACATTTTTCACTTTGAGGGTGGTGAGGCACTGGAACAGGTTGCCCAGAGAGGTTGTTGAGGCCCCATCCCTGGAGGTGTTTAAGGCCAGGCTGGAGGTGGCCTTGGGCAACCTGGTCTAGTGGGAGGTGTCCCTGCCCATGGTAGGAGGTTTGGAACTCGATGATCGTCAAGGTCCCTTCCACCCTAAACCATTCTATGATTTTATGATACTAATTTCTGAAAAGGTGGTTGATAATATAAACAATAAAGGAGAACCCCGTAATAATCACAAAAGTAACAGTAGTTTTAGAAGCTCTTAATCAGACACTTTCCAAAGCACAGCTGGCTTAGCAGAAAAAAATTAGAGTGCATTCAAAATAAAAAAAAAATATCTGACATGTATCTGCACCTACAGTAATAGATCGTTATGTGCTATTTTCAAAGATATAATAGAAACTGAGGAAGTAATGGGATTTTAGTCCAAGTGATTAGAACAACTGCTTATGGAAAAATAAGTTTTAAATGTAGAGAATAATCACTAAAATTTTTCCATTCTAGTTGCAATCAAAAGTTTGTAAAAAAAAAAAAAAAAGAAAAGAAAAAAATGCAGATAAGCAGTATTATTCAGTTACACCACAGGTGTTTGTTACCATCTGCTACCTTGAGTACTTATAGTGTGTTTAAAATCTAAGTTTTGAAAGTGGAGACGTGGTAAAATGATAGTCCTACGCATTACTGAGGACAATATTCTTATTGTAAATTATTTTATTTTTTTTCTGTCTGGAACTTAACAAAGCTGTTAATGGCCTAACATGTAGACTTAAACTTGGTGTTCTGCATGTTTCATTTCAAGACAATCAGTTTTCCATTTACACATTTAATATTTCTGCCAGACTGCCTCTTTAGGGCTGAAAAAGATGTCCTGTGCTATCCGTAATGAAATGTTATATCTTCTTATATATGTATTTATTTCTATTGTTTTAGTGCTAAGTGTCTTGGAACAAAGATTAAAGTTTTCAGAAGTAATTGGATGTAAATTGCCATATTTACTATCATTTGAAAAATTATGCTTGTTGATTAAAGACTTACTAAACTGCAACAATAAACTCTCTGAATAGGCCACTGCCATAATTGTACTTCCATAAGCACCGATAAGTCCTCCTCTGCTCTTTCCCCACACTTCTGCCTGATAAGTTCATGGTTGTTGACAGACAAAACGAGAGACTGAAAAAAAGGCAAAATACCTGGGTATGAATACTGGGATTCCAGATCAAGTTCAACCATGGTAACTTGCAAACTTCTATTAAAACAAAACCAACACCCCCAAACAAACAAAAAAAAACCACAACAAACCCCCATAAATCTTAAGTATATGAGGTCAGAGAAAAAGTTGGCATCTAACTCCTTGACATGAAATACAGGGAACAGAAAAATGACAATGTCTTTAATATCACGGAAAAGGAAACCAGCAGGAGAACAAATTCTGAGATTGTACAAAAGAAAGATGTGGAAAGTAACCACTGGTGTCATGAGTAACTGAAATGTCAAAATGGACACAGAAAGCTATTTTAAGGTAAACTTACCTAACACAGGGATAGCTTGAAGATGAGATCATATAGTTACAAGGGCATATATTTTTAGAAAGGATTAATGTTTGAAACAAAGAATGAAATAAAAATTGTCTGAGTTTCAGTTGTGCATACTTTTGAGATTTTTTTTTACGAAGACAGTTGTATGATATTCAGAAAAACACTGCCTATACCCTGTTTCCCTTTAAGTAGACTGCCTTTTACAGAGAGAATGTATAGAATGGACCTGAAAGCTAGGGGAAGGAATGGAAAATTAAAATTTAAAAAGTTGAGTGTTTGTGGTGGTGTATACTAAAAAGAACACAGAAATATTGAGGGGCATCATATTGGGATATGCAGTATAATGATTTTTTTTTGGAAGGTATAGTATATTAATTTTACTTTGTGTCATAATACACATGGAAAGGATGGATAGAAACAGTCCATGATCCAAGAAAGAAGGTGTCATTTTAGTATTGTAATTTTAATACAGAAAAAAATACTGAAAAAAATAAATGGGACTTTCAGGAAAGGAAATAAAACAAGTGAACACAACTGAAAAATACATGTCTAACCAGCAGTGAAGATAAGTGAAATGTGGTATGTGGAACTCTGTGTCATAAAACACAGAATTTCTACATTCCTATGATAAAAAAAATACACAGCACGAAAGGGAAAAACACACACATTGAGCATAGTTTTGTCTTTTTATATGGTCCCAGATTTACCAAAGGAATATGTGAATATACAGCTAAGGAAAACATAACAGGGAAAAAGAACAGAATAGATTTACAAGTTGCAGACTTTTGCCTTGCAGTTTGAAATCATATGAAATTAGTTGTAGTGGGATAAATGAATAAAGACAAATACTATGAGCACTATACATTAGAAAAATATACTGCCATATTAAAATTGCAAGTTTAGAGACATCTCAAATGTATGAGCTGAGAAATGTGATCCTGTAAATGTAGAAATAACAGTCAAAGGTCTATTAGACTGATAGTGTCCAAGAGAAACTCAGTTGTTTGCATTATAGAATAATTAAATAAATGAGACTTCAGATCTATGCTACTCTCAAGATTAAAAGGAAGAAAAAATAAATAGGCATGCTAATGAAATTAAAACTTTCCTTCATAAAGGGAAATCAACAGGCATAAATGCAAAAGTCCTGATTTTTCAGGTCCTTAGGAATAAGAAGGAAAATAAAGACTGATTCTCTTCACCAAGTGTTGGATTATTTTTTTTTTTTTGTCTTTATACTGGGATGCTTTTTTAATCACTTTTTTCTTATAAAATAATTACAAACTTGTATTTAATTTTTAACCCAGAAAAAGAAAAAAATTCAAAGAAATAGTACTAGATCTAATATTCTTGAGGTTGGATAATGGATCTATTGACAAATATAGCCTGTGGCTAAAGCCATTTGAATAGTAGGAATATTCCATGACTGCTGCCTGCACATGCTTAATTATATCAACAACAGTTTTGCCCTAGTGTAGCTATTTGAATTTTTCTGTAGCTTTCAGCTATGTAAGTAATGAACCTGGGGATCACAATGGCAACACATTTGGTAAATGCTTTCTCCTTTTTAATGTTAAGTGAGTCAGTAATCTCTACTTCCAACTACTGTTGTCAGCCCTGTGTGAAAAGCAGTGTAAATGGGTTTCACACAGCAATATAATCATAGATTAAAAAAAAAAAAAAAAAAGGAAATGGATGTTAAAAGTTAACTTTGAAAAAATAAGTCAGTCTTCTCTCAGGAACACTGCTAACTAGCTTTCAATGTCAGAAACAAGCTTTTTATAGAAAAAAAAAAAACAGATAAATTTTTTCTCTGTTATTTTCAGAGAAAATAAACTGTAACAAGTTCTGTAAGAAGCTTGTTCACTGTTGTAGCGGCTTACTCTTTCTGTTGACCTGTTCTCTGTATTTAAAAGTCAAGGGTAATTAGTCACCTTTTTTATTCTTAATGCAAGATTTTAATTTCCATAATTATGCCTCAGGCCTCTGACTTTCACACTAAGACTGTTCTTCTGGAAACAGTATAAGCTTTCTGCCCAAAACACACAGAAGATGATCATCCACTTAAAATCTGTTTGAAAGCCTTAGCAATCTAATTTATCCAGAAAAGGAAAAAAAAATAAAATTGTCACTGAACTTTTTTAAAGACCCTAGAGCATTTAGCATTGACCAATTAGTAATTTATCATGCATTTAAAGGTTATTCATCTGTTTCACACCCAACAAAGTAATTCTTATCCTAGTTTTTCATGATCAAATTGAGGGTTATAAAAAGGTTTCACATCAGTTAAATGATTGACGAATAAAAGAATGAATACAAATACCTGCTTATTATAGACTAACTTTCAAAACCCTAATATTTACTAAGAAAAATAATATTACTTGCATGCAAAGGTGTGATGAATATGAACAAAGATCCAGAATGCAAGCAGAAGTGTTAGGAGGTCAAATCTTTGAAGGTTTGCTTGAACAAGTGGAGAAAACAGTTTCAAGTACACAATGAAATTTAATACTTTTCAGTAGGTATTAGTTGATAAAGCTAAAAGAGAGGAACATCTACTATTTATTGTTTAATAATAAAGTTGCCAGAAGGATCAGCAAGGAAGGAAGCTCTTAAAAGGTGACAAGCAAGGAAAAAGATTATTCATGTTTGGATACACACGAAGTGAAGCCTCAGGAAGCACTGGACAAGCTACAGATCTGTAACAATATCACAAAGAACACTTAGCAGAATTGAGGAAAGAGTATATTTTATCTTTTTTATAGTTATCTAGGAAAGCCTAGAAAATTATTGTCTCAAAGTAAGCATTGCTTATATTAAACATTTCTACAATGCCCTTTTTTTTTTCAGTTATCACTTATTTTTGTGAATAGAAAATTTTCAAATCGTAATGAATATAGTCAGTGTTCTGAAAAAGAAATCAGTATCTGGAGATCCTGAGATATCCTGGAGTCATTAGACAACCACCTACTTTCTAACTACAGAAGTTTCCTGTAAGCATCTGTAAATTAACCATTATAAACCCCCATATTGAGAACTCAAATTTATTTGGAGATTTGGACAACAACAATCACATTCCAACACAAAGGCAACAATGTTGCCATTTCACCATGAAACTTTTCTTCTAAATCTTATGGATATCATACAGTTCAATGAAGAGGAAAACTAATATTTTTCTTTAACTTGGACAAAACAATGTTCTTGTGTAAGAACTTATTTATTTTTCTCTAAAACATCTGGAAAGTTAAAATGTGTTCTGAAAGTGGAAAAATTCGTCCTGAATTTCTGAAGTTGTGGTCTGTACTGGATCTGGCTGTGACGACATTAATTCATAACAACAGTATGGTGCTATGTTTTGTATTTGTGACAAAACCAGGGTTGATAACACAATAACATTTTCACTATTCCCGAACAGTGTTTGCACAACGTGAAGGCCTTCTCCATTTCTCACTCTGCTCCCTATACCCCACCGCCTGTCCTGTCTTGCCTTCACTTATTAAACTGTCTTTATCCTGAATCACAAATTTTCTCACTGATGTTCTCTCCCCTGTCCCAGTGGTGTGTGTATAATCGAGCAGCTGTGCAGGGCTTAGCTTCTACCTGTGGTCAGTCCACCACATGGTCTCATAACGCAACATGTGAAGCACACTATTAGATGGGCAATTAGGCCTAGTTTTAATTTTAAGACTGACATCTTTACTGAATACAACAAAAGCAAGCACTGAAAAATAAATCTGTGGAATATATTCTGTCTCCAGCAAACTTCTTTCATAGAAAGCTTGTCAGACTTTGTTAAACAAGAGTCATTTTCTTTTTATTGGAAAGCATTGATGATTAACACATCCTTTAATTTTGCTTTGTATTGATATATCTGTTGATCTTTTCAGATAGAAAAAAAATAAAGGAAGGTTATTTTCCTTCAAAAAGAATATTCTATCATCGCCTCTGTTATTATTGACATTTTGAACATCTAAAGTTAAAAATTTTACCTATTTCAGATGAAATAACATGGGAAGTTTCTGAAAAAAATAAAAGTTTTATAAAAATAATAGAATTGGAAAAAAAATTAGCTAGGTTGTAAACAGAAATCTTTAAACCTACACCAGAATAGTAGATTATATTATACTTTTAACAATTAATACTTGGCTTAGTAATCTCTTTATGTGATGGAACCCAGTTCAACACTGACACTACCGATTTCACAGAGAAGTGAGTTTTGAACATTGCTTATAAATGTTAAAGATTAATATAATAAAGAACCAACTACTTTCAAGAATAAAAGTTTCTATTTTTTTTTCATTTATTGCTATTCTCTCTAACGTACATTTTTTAATAAGCCAAATTAGAAAAGCCTGAAACTTTTACAATAGCCTTATGATTGTGAAATCTTTAAACTCCGTACATGTCTCAAGGTTTATATATATTATTAATATTATGAAAAGATGACTGTATTTTACAAAATTTGGTGAGGTTTTTGATCGTTTGTTTGGTTTTTTTCCTAGATAATATTAAAGTGTGTTCTACACTTAACAAGCATCTAGACAATCATCAAACTAGCTATTCAACAGGTTAATTTTTTTTTATGGGTACCTTGTCAGAATGCTCTGCACAAATAAAACTGCTTAATTGTTACAAGACTTTTCACAGTAGGATTCACAGTTTCAAAACCTGGTCTCACAAGAAGGTCCATGGAAGTTCAATTTCAAAGTAATCTGAATAGCTTTATGAGGTACAATCGTGGCTCCGCTGACTTCAAAGAGGACAGGATTTAGAATCATAGAATCCTTTAGGTTGGAAAAAACCTTTAGGATCATTGAGTCCAGCCACAAACCTAGCACTGCCAAGTCCATCACTTTAACGTGTCCATAAGCACCACATCTACATGTCTTTTAAACACCTCCAGCGATGGTGACTCAACCACTTCCCTGGGCAGCCTGTTCCAATGCTTAACAACCCTTTCCGTGAATTTTTTTTTTCCTAATATTCAATCTAAACCTCCCCTGTCACAACTTGAGCCCATTTCCTCTTGTCCTATCTCTAGCTACTTGGGAGAAAAAACTGACCCCCACTTCACTGCAACCTCCTTTCAGGTAGTTGTAGAGAGTGATAAGGTCTCCCCTGAGCCTCCTTTTCTCCAGACTAAACAACCCCAGTTCCCTCAGCTGCTTTAATAGGACTTGCTCTCTAGAGCCTTCACCAGCTTTGTTGCCCTTCTCTGGACACACTCCAGCACCTCAATGTCTTGTAGTGAGGGCCCCCGAAACCGCCTTGGCCACCTGGGCAAACTGCTGGCTCATATTCAGAACTGTTGTTGACCAATACCCCCAGGTACTTTTCTGCCAGACAGCTTTCCAGCCACTCTTTCTCAAGCCTGTAGCATTGCATAGGGTTGTTGTGATCCAAGTGTAGGACTCAGCACTTGGTCTTGCTGAATCTCATACAATTGGCCTCGGACCATCAATCCAGCGTGTCCAGATCCCTCTGTAGAGCCTTTCTACAGTGCCCTGGACAGGTGCTATAAATATTATATACTGCCTGACTTCCAGCCTTTACTCCAGAAAAGCACAGATCTTTCACAGCCACGTCATAGCTGCCATCTACGCATACCTGACTGTTTTAAGTGGCAATAGATGTCTGTGTGTGTGCAGCTGAATACGATTGGGTGTTCTGAACCTTTTACTGCTATCAATGTCATGCTAGGTTGAACACACCTTCTGACTGCCATGACGTCATTGACTACATCACCACTGTCTATAATGGGAGATGAGAAAACTAGCTCATATACAGCCATTATGGATTAAGTCATTTGACCATACATAGATGCCATTGTTTGAGAATGTGGTCTGAGGCACATCACCTGGCTTCTGACTGCCAGTGCAAGAAGGCACAAATCTCTCAGTGTTAACACCTGTTGCATTTGAATGCCCTTCACGAATGCTGTGGTTTCCTTAGTGTATCTCATCTCATGCAGTGCTAGGCACATTTTTGTGTGCAACTGAATTGACTGCTACTCTGAGATATATTTAGGTGACGGCACCTTGTAGCTGTATGCAACTTTTACATTATTCTATAGGCTTAAATCATAAGTTCAGCTTTGCTTAACAGACAGAACAATATTTAGAAGAATTCCAGGAAACATTCAAGCCACTGTCTATATTTAGTGGTGGTTAGATTTAATAATGTAATGTATACCTTCCTCTGATGAAAACTGTATTGCAGTAGAGTAAGTAACATAACAAAAAGATACTCATAGAACAACTCTGATAAACATTGACAACTATTAATAGCATTATTTTGAAAGAAAAAAAAATGAAATCTTATTAGTTTTACTGGCATAAAGTTAATGTGAACTTTTTTATTGATGATGGTGTTGGTTTTGTTCCTGTTCTTCATAGCAGAGTTCTACACAGCAGAGTTAATGTTCTTCATAGTAGCTAGTATGGTGCTATGTTTTGGATTCATGACTAAAACAGTGTTGAAAATACAGAGATGTCATTGTTGTTGAGCAGTGCTTACATGGCATCAAGGCCTTTTCTGCTTCTCACCCCACCCCACGAGCAAGTAGGCTGGGGGTGCACAAGATGTTGGGGTTGGACGCAGCTGGGACAGCTGACCCCAACTGACAAAAGGGATATCCATACCATATGACAGCATTCTTGGCAATAAAAAACTGGGGTAAGAAGAAGGAAGGGAGCAACATTTGGAGTTACGGTGTTTTGTTTTCCCAAGTAACTGTTACTCATGGTGGAGCCCTGCTTTCCTGGAGACGGCTGAACACCTGCCTGCTGATGGGAAATAGTGAACAAATCCCTTGTTTTGCTTTGCTTACATGCGTGACTTTTGCTTTACCTATTAAACTGTCTTTATCTCAATCCATGAGTTTTCTCACTTTGACTCTTATGACTCTCTCCCCCACCCTGCTGTGGGGGGAGTGAGTGAGAGTGACTGGCTATGTGGGTCTTAGTTGCCAGCTGGGGTTAAACCACAACAATGATAATAAGTAGTGCAACTGCTTAGGAACTTATAAGCAGAGGCAACAGGAGGCCTGCATGGATGAACAGGGAGCTTCTGGATAAATTTAGACATAGAAAGAAAACATGGAAACAGGCACAGATGACCCAGGATGAATATAAAGGCTCTGAACATAAAAGGATGAATTTTGGAAATCCAAAGCCCATCTGGAGCTGAATCCGATGAGAAACATGAAGGGCAACAAGAAAGGGCTCTATAAGTATAGCAGCAGCAAAAGGAAGGCTGGGGAAAATGTGAGTCAGCTGCAGTACGGGAGAGGAGACCTAGTGATGAGGGTTATGGAAAAGACTAAAATACTCAATGCCTTCTTCACCTCCGCCTTTATCGGTAAGGTCAGTCTTCAGGAATCCCAAGTCCTTGTGACCACAAGGAAAGTCTGGAGGGAGGAAGACTTACCCTTGGTGGAGGAGGATGAAGTTAGGGAACATTTAAATAAATTGGACATACATAAGTCCACAAGGCCTAGTGGAGTGAACCCACGAGCACTCAGGGAGCTGGTCAATGTAATTTTGAGGTTACTCTCCATGAAAGTTCATGGTGATCAGGACAACTTGCTGAGGAGAGGAAGAAAGAAACTGTCACTGGTATCTTGAGGAAGGGCAAGAAGAAAGATACAGGGAACTAAATACCATTCATCCTCATCTCAATCCCTAGGGAAAGGGTGCAGCAAATCATCCTGTAAGCTATTTCCAAGCACGGAAAGGACAAGGTGGTTGGGAATAGTCAGCATGGATTTATGAAGAGGGAATGATGTGTAATCAAACCAATAGCTTTCTACAGTGAATGTTTTTTATCTTAACTTTAGGAAAGCCCTTGAAACTTTCTCCTATGAAATCCTCATAGACAAGCTGATAAAGTATGTAGTAGGTAAGTGGACAGTGAAGTGGACTGAAAACTAGCTGAACTGCCAGGCTCAGAAATTTGTGATCAGCAGTGTAAAGAGCAGCTGAACTCCAGTCACTAGTGTTGTAGCCCAAGGGCTGGTACTGGCTCCAATGCTGCTTAACAGTTTAATTAACGGTCTGGATGATGGGGCAGAATACACCCTCAGCAAGTTTGCTGATGGTACAGAACTGGGAGGAGTGGTTGATGCACCAGCTGGTTGTGCTGACATCCAGAGGGACCTCAGCAAGCTAGAGAAATGGGCGGGAAGGAATTTAATGAAGTTCAGCAATGGGTAATGCTAGTTTCTGCCCTTTGGGAAGGAATAGTCCCGTGCACCAGTAAACCCTGGCTTACTAGCTGGAGAGCAGCTTTGGAGAAAAGGACCTGGGGGTCCTGGTAAACAACAAGCTGATCATGAGCTAGCAAAGTACCCTTAATGGCAAAGAATGCCCAAAGCCACCAGGGCTGCATTAGGCAGAGCATTGCCAGCAGGTTGAGGTAGGTGATCATTCCCCTCTACTCAGCCCTCGGGAGACACAGCTCTGGTGATGATTGGTCAAGCTCTGGGCTTCCCAGCATGAGAGACAGGGATGTATTGGAAAAAGTTCAGCTAACAGTCATGGAGATAACTGAAGCATCTTACATAGGAGGAGAGGCTGAGAGCAAGCTGGGTTTTTTCAGTCTGGAGAAAGGAAGAGCCCAGGGGATCTTATCAAAGTGTATAAATGCCTGATGGGAGAAGTAAAGAAGATGGAGCCAGACTCTTCTCAGTGGTGTCCAGTGACAGAACAAGAGGTAAGGGGCACAAGCTGAAACAGAAACAACTCTGTTTAAACATATGGAACATCTTTCTACAGTGAAGGCAATCGAATATTGGAGGAGGTTACATGGAGCGCTTGTGGAGTCTCCATCCCTGGACCTATTGGAAGCCTGACTGGGCACTGCCCCGGGCAATCTGCTTTAGCTGACCCTGGTCTAAGCAGATTTTTGGATTGGGTAATCTCCAAGCATCCCTTCCAACCTCAAATGTTCTATCATTCTATGACCTTCAGGTATATCTGTTTTACTCTTGCTGTGTCTTGCACTTAAAAAAAAAAAAGAACAGAAAAAGAATTTTTTTAAGTTCCTTTTCTAAGTTTCTGGTCATATGTGAGGAATTACTTATATAGAAAATTGAGAATTTGGGCATGTCAGTTTTATTTGTCTCAATTATTGAACATTAAGAGCTCATGTTTGGGATTCTATACATCTAAGATGTAGTCTATGTTAATTCATGGGTGACTTCTAGTTATCATTTTCATAATACACTGTGAAGAGATAAAGAAATTGTTGCATTAAAACAAGAACTGTAAAAAGAAGAAATATTATTTGAGGATTTTTTATAATGTCATTGTTACAAGAAAATATATTCTGCAGATTCTACCTGTCAGTCCTGAAAACAGTCAGATACCATTAAAATTATTTGTAAATGAAACCATTTACATATTTACCATTTTAAAAATTATACCAAGTATCTTAAGCCATAACCTTCAGCTGATGCAAGTGAGGGCTAATTCATATCTTAATGGTTATTCAAGAAAACTCACTACATTTTTCTGTATGTTGAGTCCTGTACAATTGTCCTTCTGTAGAAGAGGTTATCATATTTTATTTATGGTAAAAAGCTCAGTGTAAGAGAGCAAATACTCCCATTTCTCTGCATTGCATCAACATTCTCAAGGTTTTTAAACTGACTTTTCTTCAATAATTCAAATACAGGATCTCATCACTTGACTTTTTTTAAGATGTGATATGTTGAGTCTGAATCTTAACAGTATTACAGCTAGAAGCCAAAGCATAACCTTCTTAGTTTTTGATATCTTTATGAGCACAATTGTTTTCTTTGGACAGGAAAAAAAACAAAAAAAAACCCGAACCAACAAACAAAAAGTATGTTTTCTCTGAAGAGAAGAGGCAGATTTCTTTTATTTGTTGCTGACTCACATGGGTATAACAACGAATGAACTGAAGTTTATAACATGGGTTTCTTGAGCATATAGTCCTCTAAGGACATAGATTTAAGGCTTTTTGAAATCAGATCCCAAGGTAAAAGAACGTCAGAGGATATTAAAAATAGCTGGTTAGTGTTCACACCGGGTTTCAAAATTTAAAACAAAATAAAAAACAAACAAAAAACCCAAAACCCCAAAAGTTTAAATGTCAGACTTTCTTTTTCTTTTTCTTTTTCTTTTTCTTTTTCTTTTTCTTTTTCTTTTTCTTTTTCTTTTTCTTTTTCTTTTTCTTTTTCTTTTTCTTTTTCTTTTTCTTTTTCTTTTTCTTTTTCTTTTTCTTTTTCTTTTTCTTTTTCTTTTTCTTTTTCTTTTTCTTTTTCTTTTTCTTTTTCTTTTTCTTTTTCTTTTTCTTTTTCTTTTTCTTTTTCTTTTTCTTTTTCTTTTTCTTTTTCTTTTTCTTTTTCTTTTTCTTTCCTTTTTTCCCCCTAGATAATGTCTAGAGTACTACATTTTTATCATAAAAGGTCAATCTATCTTGTCACTTATCCTTATCACTTATCAAGATCAAAGCTCCTACCATTGTAGAAGCTGAAGCTGAAACATATTAGCTCCCATAAAAGATATTCTACTATATACGTAGGGCTCAAATAGTGAAGCAGACTGTTATACCAATTTATTAGAACACACTGTAGAAGAACAGAAGAATAATTGTTCACTGCCATTGTCAAATTTCTGTTTTACAGTCACAACAGTGTGTGTTCTGCCAGCCTGACAGTGGAAAGGATTCACTAATTTGTTCAGACCTGGCAAGTCCTACTAGAATTTTACATTTCTTTTACAAAGAGAATATCATGAATATCACTTCCACTTCTGCTAGATTCCTTGTGAACAGGACAATGAGACACATACTTGTACCTGGCTAGCACTTCCTAAATTTCCAAGACAATGAAATAGATAGCTTTCTAAGAGAGAGAGAAGAGTGAATCAAATCCTTAGGCTACCAGCTACACTTCAGGCCAATGTGTGGTTTTGGTGCCTGTTGTCATTTATATTGTACTTCACAGATGTTAAGTACTTAGTATTTTATCTCAACTTCACAGGAAACTAAGGGAGAAAAGTTAATGACTTGGCAATAAAGGACAGAGCACCAGAGATATGGCCTGAGTGCAGAAATTTGCTTTGTGTAATCTAATAAATCATGCTGTTCATATGTTATTTAGATGCCAGTAGATCTTTTCAGAAAGGCACAGAGCTCAGTTGGACTTGGCTGTAACACTAGGGTTATCAGTGTCAGACTTAGCAACATTGCTTCCAAAATCTATGAACTGATCTAGGGGACCTTGAAAAACCAAATCAACGTTTGTCAGGTTTTTTCTTAGACCCTGAGGAACAAATCAAGGCAAGTGTGGAAGAAAAAGCATGAGGAGGGAAGTGCGACTAATGTCTGATCTTTACAGGAGAGATTTTGAACAGTGGTGTTAATCTGTATGTTCAGCTTTTCTTCACATGAAAGATAAGATTAAATTTGTCTTGACATTTCTAGGTCCTCAGAATTAATCACATACCAGAAAGAAACAAGAAAAGAAAAGAAAAAAGATGATGAAAAAGTACAGATGAGAATGCAAAACTGATCATTTATGTAGCCCTTACATTTCAGTTCATGATATAATCATGTTCAGGCTTCATGTTTGAACTACTGCACAAATAAAGTAGTAACTAGCATACGTATGCAAAAACAACACATACAACTTAAATTTACATAGAAAAAACAGATAAAGACATTCCTCACGATGTAGCAGGAGTCTTATGTTAACAAGACTTCTATTGTTAGCAAACATAGCACCAATGTGTAAAATGATGTTATCAACTAACTAAAAGTTAACTCCCACTCCCAAAATATTAAAAGAAAGTAAATTTCAAGATGCATTAACATTAAATTGTTTTGATTTGTAATTACGATGTTTTTTCCTCCCAGGCCTTGTCCTAGCTGTAGTCCTGAATTCTATTAGACGAACATATATATCTATAGTGAAATTCATAACAAAAAGAAGAAAACTTAGGATTTCACAAAATACAGTAATTCTTAATGACTTTCACCAGGAGTAGGAGTAATTAGTGAGGTACTTCTGAAATAATAAAAGAAGTAATAAAGAATTCATAAAACATACAAGAAAAAAGAAAACATATCAAAGAGGTTATATTACTATAAGTAACAGAGTATTTCTCTTACTATATCAATAATGTGCGTGAATGGGTATTGTTATTAGATGAATGAGTTCACTTGTGATATAAGAAAAAGGAATCTTCCAACATGTTGTTTTACAGCAAAATTTAAGCAGAACCTGAAACACATTTTCACCCTGCATATGGCTGCAAGATTACTGTGATAGTATTTAATAAATTAGGTTTCCAAATAAGGTTAGAGCTTTTTTAACCTATTAATTGTCAGTGAAGTAGAAAAAGAACATATATACTGAGCTCCAAATCATTCTTCTGGAACTGCAAAATGCAAGCTGCCATGTAAATATTTCTGCCAGCAGCTTAATAGTAACAAATGATGTTATTCCTCAAGGTCAGAAAAACACTTACTGTAAAATTTTGATACTGATCATGTAATATGCTGTTTACTTTCCTCCTGTAAAGTAAAATTATTTATTTTCATCAGTATCACCTATATATTAATCAGTCTTATTGTAAAAATAAATAAATAAATAAATACTTCTAACTGTTCCTTACATATTTTTTTCTTTAAGTTTAATCAATTTTTTCTTTAAGGTCAAGCACAACAGTGTTTCCAGAGGAAAGAAAAAGTTACAAAAAAAGCATGAAATGTCAGAGGTACATTTAGGAATCTGTTTCTTTGCTCAAAACTTAGGTATGATTTATATTTTATGTTTTAATCTGTAATTCCTAGGTCCTAGATGCTGGTATTCTTGCTGGATTTGGGGCATATTCTACGTGTTACATTTCTGAGATCAATGGAGAAAGATAAATAAGCAAATGAGATTCCTACTCCTTGATTGGAATAACATAATTCTCTCTTGTTTGAACTGTTGTTTGTCTGAAATGAGGAATGTAGTCATACTCCTGTTAATTTTCAGTTAATGGCAAATCAAACATGGACATGGAAAAGTACAGTTAGCGAATAGATATACAATACAAAGCTGAAAGAGTATGTTGGACACAATTTTCAAAATCACAGAATGGCTGAGGTTGGAAAAGACCTCTGGAAGACACCTGGTCTAATCACCCTGCTCAAGCAAGGCCACCTAGAGCCGATTGCCCAGGACCACATCCAGACAACTTTTAAATATCTCTGTAGAATGATAGTCCACAACATCCCTAGGCAACCTATGCTCAGTCACTCTCACAGTGAAAAAGTGTTTCCTGATGTTCAGCCAGAACCTCCTGTGCTTCAGGTTGTGCCCATTGCCTCTTGTCCTGTCACTGGTCACCACTGAAAAGAGTCTGACTTTGTCTTCTATGAACACTTTTTTCAGATATTTATAAACGTTGATAATATTCCCCCTGAGCCTTCTCTTCTCCAGGATGAACAGTCCCAGCTCTCTCAGCCTTTCCTCATAGGAGAGATGCTCTAGTCCCTTCATCATCCTTGTGACCCTTTGTTGGACTATCTCCAGTATTTCCATGTTTCTCCTGTACTGAGGAGCCCAGAACTGGACACGGCAGTCCAGGTGTGACTTCTCCAGGACTGAGCAGAGGAGAAGGACCACCTACCTCGACCTGCTGGCAACACTCCTTCTAATGACGTCCAACATTCTTTGTGGGAAGAGCACATGGTTGGCACGTGTTTAACTTATTGTCCACTGGTACTGCCAGGTCCTTTCCTGCTAAGCTTGCTCTCCGGGTCCCCAGCATATACTGGTGCTGGAGTTGTTCCTCCCCAGGTGCAGGACTTTGTACTTCCCCTTGTTGAACTTAATGAGGTTCCTGTTAAGCTATTTCTCCAGCCTGCTGGGATCCCTCTGGATGACAGTATCAGCAGCTCCTCCCAGTTTTGTGTCTCCAGCAACTTGCTGAGGGTGAACTCTGCCCCATCATCCAGATCATTAATGAAGATGTTAAACAGGATTGGACCCAGTACTGATGCCTGGGGTACAACATACAATGCAGTTGCCAGAACATAGCCTCTTAGTTTATGATTCTATGGTGTTCAAGACGGGCACACAGAAATGACAGATATGACCAAAAATTTAAAGGACACCCTGCCCCTCCTGTACTATTGAGTGAAAGCTAGGTGAAATACCACCAATCACTTCAGAAGACTCTAGACACTTATGTTTATGCAACCAAGATCCAGGCTGGATTAAGATCCAGACTGTAGACATGTAAATTTTGGCATCTAAATATAAAAGTTAGTATGCGAGTATATTCAGTGAAGGTCTAGGTGTAGATTCAGTTGCTTAAGCATAGGCTTTGGTGCAATATTGTATGACTTAATGTATCCCACCTGGCCCTCATGTGCTTGACCAGAGGAGAACATGACTGCTGTTAATCCTGTATCGTATCTGCCAGGCTTATGTGAATATCTCAAGCACTTAGAAACTAGAAATAGCACTCGAAAGCTGAAATAGCACTATGTTTAGGCAACTGGATCCCACTTTATACATATACTGTGCATAGTAGGGCCTTAGACACTTGACTTACCTGTATTCGGTTTAATTTGACATGTCTACAGTCTGGACCCTAATTTGGTGCCTCATGAAATTCATATTCCTCCTTAATATCTCACTCTTCTAGATAAGTTTACATCTTAGGTTTACTCACTGATTTCCCTTTCATAGTATCTTTTGCATCAGGTTATTATATGGTGAAATGCATAATTAATGTGCTAATGAAGGTGATGTGTTAATGAGAATTAGTGCATGAACTATTCAATGCAGTCCTAGGAGGCGATTGACAAGAGAGAGGGTTGCTGAGATCATGAGTTTATTCTGGATTTCATGCACAGAATCCCTAAGTTTAGCAAACTAAAATATTCTATGTTTTTAGTCGGGCAAAATGCTTATGAAATGCTGCAAAAAATATTGTATCTATAAATTGGCTGAAATATTAAAAATGTAGCTGTTCTACCCAAGTGTAAATTCATGAAGCTTTAATGTAAGTAAGTGCATCAAATTAAGTATCATGTGTGCTCAAGAGACTTCCCTTCACAAAACTGTGCATGCAAACATTGGAGGTTGGCTTTTAGCCCCCTTTGAAATTCTGGTTGACTGAATTTTCACATTCTGAGTTGACTTGCTTTTGCTGTTTAATAAAACATATGGACACATTGTTCCACAAGATAAATTCTGGTTTACAACTGATTCCCCAAGAAATATTTTTTAAAAGTGTCTGGGGGAAAGTAAAATGAGACAGTAGCTGGATGAGTGACGGGGGTTCACCACTTGTCTCTTTGTACTTGAGGATCTTTTATCCTCTCGTCACAGTAGGACTACAAATGTTTTTGTTCCTTTCACAGGGACTTTTATTTTCTGTCTCCTTTTACTGCCTATACATTACAGCACTAGACTGCTAAGGTAAAATAAAAAAATCTAGAAACATCCCAGTAGGAAAGATCAGTGAGTACTACTCTCAATCAGTAGGGGTATCTTAAAGGACATGATTTGCTCATGGCAGCTAAACATTCCCCAAGGGTGCTGCTTGACTGTATGCAGGAACTACACCTCTGAGGCAGCAGGTTTTACAGTCATACTGCTGGAGAGAGTTTTTACCTATCAAAAGCAATGGAGGGGAGATCAGAGTAAAGTGCTGATGATTTTGTTCATGAATACTTAGAACTGAAAGTTCAAATGGAAAGTTAAAAGAGATTACACATGGAGTGAAGTATATAAAATTCTAAGTTGAAAATGCCTAAGTGCCTATACAGCAAAACAGAAAGTAAAGCCTTATTAAAATATTTTGAATTATAGAGAAAAAATAACATAAGGTCTTTGCCTTTTGGGTATAATATGTTAATGAATATAAAATAAATCTGATGATGATGATTCTCTAGGTCTTGGTATTATAACAAAAAAAATCTGAATTTTCAAATTTGAATTTTAGACATTTAAGCTACAGTCATCTGTCCTTGCTTAGGCAAGGCTTAAAGCATTATTTTTTATTTTTTTTTTTCTAATTTATCTCCCTACTAACTGAAGAAGTTCTTAGACCAGAGGAGGAAGGAGCCAAACAAGATGCCACCCTTCAGACATTAAGATAGCTGTGTTTTAAAGACGAGCTGTGAATGAATGTCCTGGTTCCGGCAGGGATAGGGTTAATTTCCCCAAGGAGCCGGCAGGGGGCAGGTATTCCATACTACATGACCCATGCCCGGGCTATAAGAGCTAGCTGGGGCGAGGAGAGCAGTCGCCACTTGGGGGTGGGCTGCGGCGGCGCGGGTCCTGTTGGTGCACATCGCGGCGGTACTGTAATCGCATTTTCATCTTTTCCTTTTGCTGTTCTGTTAAATTGCATTATTTTAACCCACGAGTTTTGCCCTGACGATTCCTTTTTCCACGGCTGTGGGAGTTGCGTGAGCAACTGTGTGGTTCTTTGTTGCTGGCTGAGGCCAAACCACGACAATGAAGAATTTAGATTCACTGGCTATATTAACGCTGACAATCAACACAGGCCAGGGAACACACTCTTGTCCTGAGGTTAGGTGGCATGGCACAGACTGTGTTCAAAGACCTAAATTGTGTTGACCCTCAGAAGAGTGCAAGAAAAAGTATTCTCTGGCCCATGCTATCTCTTCAAACATGTGTGGACATATCTAGGTGAGATCCATTTGCCACAATCCAGAGATATGCCATACAGCTTGTTAACAGTATGGATAAGCATAAGACAGGCCAGAAAATTAATCTAAGCACTTGAAAATCGCTTTCATTTCTTAGATGTTTTATTTGTTTGGGTTTGGGTTTTTTTGTTTGTTTTGGTTTTTTTTAGTAACAAGAATGGCCCAAAAAAAAAAAGGAATATTAGAAAAATCAGATACAGTAGAGCTGATGCAGAGTGAGAGGTAGGAGTCAATGAGATTTCTACTTGTCCCCTTTAAAAGGTAGGAAAGACAATCCCCATCATTCTGCTGGCCAAGCGTTGCAGTTGAATGATCAATGAAGTGACATTGCCTCTTATAAAAGGAGGAAAGGGTCCATCTTTCAGCTGTATCAAAGAAACCGTCTCCTACAAGTAGCAAAAAACCCCATGAAATCTAAGATTAATTCAGTGAATCCAGAGCTACCTTCCATCTTGACGTTTGGGATATATGATGTTGAGGGCACTGCCTCCACTTGATTCACAAAATTTGATTCTCCCAAGCCATTAGTCCACTGGTCTTCAGCACCATTACAGTATCTATTTTGAATGCTTACTTCTTCTTCCTTTCCTAGACTGCCCAGAAACTGTTTTTCCTTCAGAACCTGCAATGTGTGTTTGAGCTAAAATGATCCCATGTGTTGAAAAGACACTATTGCTTGGCCTGCGAGCATCATGTATTCTTGCCAAAATGAGTGTCAGCAGCATTTTTCAGTGGTGGTGGTAGGGGAAAGAATGCATGTGTTCCTCCACACAGCAATGGCAGGCCATAGCCAAGGGTAGCTGCACACTCTGTTCATTGATTGAAGGAAAAAAATCAATCGTTCAGCTTTTCAGACCTTCGTGATGATACAGTCCCTAGAGATTCAAAGGAGAGAGAATGAGAGAACACATGAGCCTAGATGGTATTATTTTTGATATCACTATTGACCACCAATATTTTTTATATCACCTCATGACCCCCAATCTAAACATAACCCAATTATTTAATGTGTACATTTTTCCCTCTTTTTAGGCCTCA
>NW_009648470.1:18312-34829 GCF_000708025.1 Charadrius vociferus | reverse complement strand
GAGACAAGTACCAGATGTTCCTGTGGGTCTTTTCCAAGTAGCAAAAAATCATTGATTAAGTTTGTAACAATATGATTTCATGCTGAAAAGTAGTGAATTTAAACCACTTGATACATCTTTAATTTTTTAATATCTTTAATCTTGTGATATTTTAGAAACAAATGTAATCACACAATGTCTTTAATTTATCTTTGGTATTTTGTTCAGATTCTCTCTCATATGCAAGAATAATCTTTAACATCTCAGCAATCATGGAATGATAAAATGGCTGAGGTTGGAAAGGACCACTGGAAGACACCTGGTCCAACCACCTTGCTCAAGCAGGGCCACCTAGAGCTGGTTGCCCAGGACCACATCCAGACAAGAGATATCTGTATCATTCTGCAGAGATATTTTAAATATCTCTGTAGAATGATACTCCACAACATCCCTAGGCAACCTATGCTCAGTCACTCTCACAGTGAAAGTGTTTCCTGATGTTCAGACAGAACCTTCTGTGTTTCAGGTTGTGCCCATTGCCTCTTGTCCTGTCACTAATCTATGTATTTCTTGTCTTGTCCTAATCTATGTAAGAATACTCTTTTTCACTGCTTGCCCATTCTCTTCAGGCAAGACTAAAGATTATTTATATTTTTTATCCCTTTGTCATTCTGTCTTCTTTTTGCCCTGTTTGATAGTGGAAGGAAAGCCTTTTCACACGTGCACGAGTGCAATTGTCAAAATATGACTTAATATAAAGTTCAAACATGAAGGAGGGTCTTAGGCTATTCTCTGGCAGTCTTCAGAAGAGATCGTCATAGTCCTGACCACATTCAGCTTTATTAAAGGGAAGATACTGTCACTTTTAGTGATAATGTACATGGTACATAGATCTATCTGCCAAATATTCAGAAGTTCCAGTCAAATTGTATAACAAACACACATAAAGCTATTCTCTGCACAGTCTCGGGTCCTTTGGACTTAAATACTGGCATAGAGCAGTTGCATAATATCTCAGATCAAGTCAGTCCTGAATTCACTTAGGTGCTACAATTCCTGGCAAATAAGTCTCAGGGCAGTTGCTAAAATACCAGTGTTTTCTATAACTTCTCCTTGTAACCTTGTTTTTAAGATTTCTATTATCATGCATGTTACTAGCAATACTGAGACTCTGTGGCATGGAAGAGAGTTACCACTTCAGGAACAGCAATTCCAGTGTGTTACCAGCAATGAAAAGAGAGACATTTGAAAGAAATAAGTAACTGTATACACGGCTGTGCAGCACTACCTGTATTTTCCTCTCAAAACTATACCAGAGGCCCTTTTTTTGTCTTCCCCCCCCTCCTTTTTTATTATTTCTTATTTTAAGGTTAGTGACAGATCATATCTAGTACCATTATAGATGAAGTATTGTCCCAAATTAAAGAATTAATTAATGACAGAGAAAATGATATGTTTTTTTAGAAAGAAGCAAGGGAAAGGCTTAAGGAAGGGTTGTTGTTTTTTTTTTCCCTAACTCAGATAACTCAATAATCGCTCTCAACTGATTATTCCTGAAAGTAAGCATTCAGAAATCAGAAGCAGGAATTATGAAGAAAATGCTGAATGGTGACACATATATTCTGTTAAATGGAAAGTAGAAGGTTTTGTCAGTGCTATAATGACATTTTTGGTGATTCACTTGTCTTCTGGAGAGAAGGATTGCAAAAATCCTTTGATGTATCATAAGTCATATAATTTCCTTGTATTAATTGCAGTTTTAACTATGACTGGACTCCTAGAACATCCAAATTTGAGCCGAAAACTCTACTTCCAAACATTAAATGTGGTAAACAATGAGATTAATTTCTCTTATAATCAAAAAAATTGGCCTGTTTCTACTCTCATTTCTCAGTTTATGCACTCTTAATGACTTACACTTACAGCTGTATCTATGGGACTGAAGAGGTCTATATTATGAAAAATTCCATTTGTTATCTAGCTAACTGTAGACTATGATCTAATGACCCCTTACATTTTTCTTTGATGATCAAAATAGATTGAGTTTCTTCTGTTTCTGTATACAACATATTTTCTACTGATCTTTTCTTCTGAAACTCTAAGGCAGGTCTTTTTTCAACTTCCACGTAAAAAATAAAATAAAATAAAATAAAATAAAATAAAATAAAATAAAATAAAATCTTCAGAACTGTGCATCAATAGTTCAGAAATTACTACGAAAGAATCAGAAAGAGAGGCAATATGGTGTTATTTCAATAATGTATTCCTTCTGTCCTTAGTTCCTGTTTCAGTCACAGCTCACCATAGTAGAATAAGATCAGACAATGCTGAGATCTCTAGAGCTTTTCATAAATATTCTTTATTCTGACATGAACATCAGTTGCATCCAAATACATGGTATCCATTCACATTAATTTACAAGAGTTAAAAGATTAAATGAATGCTAAGATGTGGACACATATGGGAAAAAAAAAAAGTGATAATAATAAGTAGATTTTTGTTGTTCTTGTTGTCACCCCAGACAAAATTAAAAGGATATGTTAGTCTGGATAAGAATTAAGCAAATTAGCTATGGGAAACTCTTTATCCATTATCCTTTCAATGCCTGTTTTTCTCTACTATCCTTCAAAGTGAAGCCATAACAATGACTTAGAAAATGCTCCTCTTAAGTGATTCGTAATCACTTCACAACCTCTTTTGCTTAGGTCTATTGATATACATAAAAAACAATAATATAAAAAGATAATTTTTAACATAATTAACCTTTCTCTTCTTATTAATTAAAATTCAAGGGAAATACATACATACAGCAAAATTTATATAAAGCAAAATTTGTACTCAGGAATACTTCAGAATAGGAGCTCCTATACATCCCCACGCTTTTACTGTGCAGATTTTTGGGGGATAACCTATTCTCTGCAAAGTGGTGGATTGATGGAGATGACCAAGTCAGAAATCTATTATGTTTCATATGTATTCTTACTTTCTGGAATGTTGTATAATGTATTTTCAAGCAGACTAGCTCAATAAGTGAAGACATTCCTTAAATGCACAGTTTAAGCGAAAATTCTGTGTATAACTATTTGCATGTGGAAACTCACTGAATGTCTCAACACTGAGTGTTCAGAAAGTAAGAATGTCTCATAAGTATATGCATTGACATTAACTTTTCTTTGCTACAGCTAACTCCTGGGCAGATAAAACGGGCTTGACTGCTCTTTTCTGAATTCTAGCAAAATGGACTTCCATGATATTTGATCCATCATGTTGTTGCTACCTGTGGCACTAAGGAGGATATTTCTTCTCTTACTGAAAAACAGTGGGAGTTTTTTTAACTAATTTCAGCGGAGCCTACACAGAAGCAGAATTTCTAACTGGAAACTTCTAACATGTACATCTATTATTCAATCAAAACAACAGAGATCAATGGAAACATAAGCTTCTATAAGGCAAAGAAGAACAGAGGAACTTTCCTAATGAAATTTCAAAGAGAACATCCATTATAAGATATTGATGTTAACTAAATTTAAGTCATTAAAAAAATTGTTAAATTTGGAGAGAAAGTGTTAGTAATTACAAGTTGGTAATGTATTCTGTTATTTCTATAATGAATGGAATTCTGAAAAAAGAACTGCTGTGAGGCAAGATTATAGATTTATCATTCCTTTGTGTGTATTCAACTATGCACAGTTCTTATGATATATATTCCTTCAATAGCATTTATTTCCTGTGCATATATGAGAACAGATCTGTGGGTCTCTGGCATCCCTAGTGAGCATCTTTGCTCTAAAGGAACACTAATGAGCTATCTACTGAATCAGTAAATCTGATTGTTCATGCAAAATGGATTGTTCATGCAAATTGATTAGGATAAGGAAGTTACTTCTATTTCTGCTGTATGAATGACAGCAGATATAAAAGGATAATACTAAATAGTCCATCCAAGAAACTAGGGTACAAACTTACTGCAAATGAGATTGAGAACAATGAAAAATATAATTATATCACCTTTCTGAATGTTATCTAATATTTTTCATTATTCTAATCTTATTTTTGGAAGAAATAGATTAGATTTATCTGTATCATTTGCTGTCCATATGCAAACTGACACTGAAAATTTAATCAGCAAGGTTAACATAGGCTTACTGTCTACTATTGACACTGATTTCTATAATTAAACAATCAAAATGAGTTGCTCTTCTTGGAAGATTTTTAGGCAAGATATTTGAAATGCAATATGTTCCAAAGGCAAATATATACCAAGTAATGTGCAATTCATATAAGTTGTTCACATTGTAAGGGTCACAGTAACTATATATTTACAACTCAAACAACAAAGTGGAGGGAATTCAAAGTGAAGTAATACAATGATAGGCACCCTGACATAAGCAGAACAAATAAAAGAACAAATAACAGAGAATTATTGTGATAAGATGACTTTCTGTAATGTACAAATGCACATCATTAATTACATAGAAAAAAAATGGAATCTCAGGGTACTGAATATTTTATGAAACAAAGCTAGACTGTCTGTATAACAGAGTCTACTTTTCAATATCACACTTTAGTTATGATAAACCTATGATAATCTAAATATTTCAGTGGTAGATTATAGTGGAGATATAGATGCAAAATTACATAGAATTCCTTGAGGATTATTCTAAAGTGCTAAACTAATGGTTTAGGGTCACAGAGATTTTTGGGACATTGCTTAGGATAAATAATCTTCATCCATGATATAAATAGTTGTTCTTCTGCCAGCAAAGAAAGGTAGCAGATGCAGGAGACGGAAATATGAATGGTACAATTGTTCCAATCAACTAAATTTATGAATGTCAGAGGATTCTCTAAAAACATAACATCCTTTTCAGGCATAGCCATACTTTCTACCTGTGCTTAATGTTGTAATTAAAATTGCTTGCCCTAATTGATTGAAAGGGGGTTTTGAACCAGTATTCAACAACGTCGTTCTTCTCAAACTCTTACCGTCTTTGTGCTGCCCTGACACAGCACTCAGAAGTGTTCTCATTCACGGAGGACTGGTAATGAGTTTTGACATCTAATCTGTTGCCAGGTGACAAAAAAGTGTGTAATTATGAAAGTTTTACCAACATGGGGGGATGGTAAGACAATAGAAGGTCTTCAGCATTCAGCATTCTATCAGTCATTCACAAACATAATTCCTGAGTTGGCTACAAATGGTAAAATATGGTTAAGTATGAAATCAGGTGCATCAATCTTATTTTGTGCTATACAGGCCAACAAAATTTAGAGCGATTACTTTTAGCTAGAGCAAGCTTATATTGAAAAACCTGTATGCTCTTAATTTTCCACGTTGTTTTTAAACTTAGAATGTCCTCACATTAATTTTAATTGAAACAAATATGTTGAAGTATATCATAGAGTAAATGCAGTCATTTTAAATTCTTGTGATCATGTATTATAACTGCTGTGTGTGTAGGGCCATTATAAAATTGCCTTGTTATAAGGTTCATGTGAATCCCTGTGACACAGCTCTTTAAAGAACATTTTAAAACTAGATCTCTCTGGCACACTCCATACAGTCAGCTCTGAACATCCACAATCATTATGCATGTTCAAAGTTACAGAATTGTACATAGCATTTAACTGTTCCTGCAGTACTGTCCTCTAGACCATTTTTCTGAGAGCTAAGCTACTCATGAAATATTTAATTCTTTTTTTATTTAACATCTCTTAAATATTGCCTATTTTTTTATCAATTTCTTAAACTCTGTGTTTTGCAAAATAAAGGTTTGTCATTTTGTAGATGTGTGAGTGCACAAGCAATATGTTAAGAAATACATAGATAATATATAAATGAATTTAAACATTTGGTTCTGTGTGCATATTTTACCTGAAAATCTGAAGACATCTGTTAACAGAAGAATCAGAACATTACAAAGTAATGGTGGATAACTACTCTTTGTTCCTTTATCAGTGAGTTAGTAAGGAGTTAACAGCTGAACAATTTTCAAGTGAAAAATACTTACTGTAAATGTGGCTTTAAAAAAAACCCAACAAACTATTACAGATGGATTTTATGAACTGCAGAAATAAGAATTGATAAATATTTTTTTGAAAAGAATGAAAAAATATTTTGGTTTTCAATTTACGCAGTTCTAAATATAATTTTTTTGTGTTATACATTTTCATGATAAAAAGTTGTTGCATTCAAAATCTTGCTGTGGCAAGAGGGAACACACTGTGTTTGGAGAAAAAAAATTACTATTAACAATTTAACAGTCTAATAATACAAATCATCTAAATAATTCAGAAAAACACCATTAATAATAACTTTGAAATATATACAAAATACTTCCTGAGCATCCACCTATTTTCCCTGATGTTATGCTCACCCTCATAATATCCTTTTTTGTTTACATATATACCTTCACAGAGGTATTGTGTTCCTGTGTGGTTTTTGCATTTGAAAATTATTGTTTGCACCTCTTAATGCAATGGTTTATATTTTGTAATGTCACATAAAATTACTGTCATTTTAGACAGAAATCTAAGAAAGACTTAGTTCTCTCTTGGATGACAGGAAAACAATCCATGCAAATTAAAAAAAAAAAAAAAAAGAGTTTAGGGGGTACAGCGGATTGAGAAGGTCATTAATCAAGGTGTAATGATATTGTGAAAAAAAGAACCAGCATATCCAAAATCTATGAACAGAAATAATCACAGTAACAAATATGGGGTGGGAGACAATTAGTTAATTATAGACAATTATAGACTATTTCAGATTCCTGCATCACCATCAGTTGCCTTTCTAGGAGAACACAAATGTACCCTGCATCATTTCTGCTAGTCCTATGTGGATATCTCACATGCCACCAGACACCTTAGATGAAATTCTATGCTAGCAAAATTGTTCTTAGAGGAAGACTAAAATGCAGAAAAACGCACCTTACTGTAAATGTTTCCACATCGGTAGATAAGAAAACTAGGTTGCTAAGCTTTCAGTAACTGGGAGGTCTTCTAAAAAGGGCTCATGTCAGAGAACTGTATCAGTGGTTCTAAAGAATTCAGATTTTCAGCTTTCAGAAATAAAGGAGAGTAATCATATTTGATTTGTTATTATTACTGCTGGTTTTTTTAAGTGCCATATTTTGTGCTTAGAGAAATACTAATTAATTACTTAACAGCTGTCCTGTTTTGAGGTAAAACAGGAACAATTTTGTTCAGTAACTTTACTTCTCAGCTAGGTCTCCTATAACTACTGAAATTCACAGCATATTGCGCAGACACTGTTTGCTCTCACAGTGATAAGACCTATGTTTATAGCTGATGCCCAGGCATGGTATGCAGAGAGGCTCTTGCTTACACTTACTGCTATAACAACCAAGGCCAACCAGCTTTGTTATTTGCTCTCTTGGAGGGTTGGAAACAAAAAAGCATAGAGCAGTACCACCTGTGGGAAGGAGCAGACAGGACAGATGACCCAAAATTGACCAAAAGTGTACTACATCCCATCTGTCTCATGCTCAGTATAGAAGCTGAGAGCAAAGGTTCAGCTCTCTGTCTTCAATGGCTGATGTCTGAGGAAGACTCTGTCTGTTTGTCTGCCTTTGATCCTGATCCTGAATCCAGATCTGGAATCCAGTTCCTGTCTATCACTGAGTCCAGTCTGGGACTTCCCCAGTGCCAGCCAGTGACGTGATTGTCATCCTGTTTTGTACATATTTCATTTTTTAAAATTTTTATTTTATTATCAATATTTCATTAAAGTAGTTTAGTTCCTTCTAAACTCATGTCTTTTTTTTTTTTTTTCCCCTCCTCTGCCTCTCTCTTTGAAGATGGGAAGGGGAAGGTACCTGTCACTCGCCCAATGGCCGATTTGGCCTAAACCACGACACAGCATGGTTTTCTTTGCCCCTCCATTTGGCTGGGATTTATTCTTTGAGGCTTCAGTTATAACTGTGCTGTTTCTATATTAAGATGTAACATGTCTAGCTGCAGAGTAGGAAGAAACTAAAGCTGTTAATCAATGAAAATAAATTATACAGTTGACTGTTGCAGGAATCCTTGTCATTAGGTTTATCTGATATCGTCCTTCCAAATTTCCTTTTTTGTTTTTTTCCCCTGAAAGACAGATATCACACAGTGGAAGAGGTGAGGTGACAAGTTGGGAAGGGGAAGAGGAAGGGGAAGGGGAAGGGGAAGGGAAAGGGGAAGGGAAAGGGAAAGGGGAAGGGGAAGGGGAAGGAGAAGGGGAGAGGAGAGGAGAGGAGAGGAGAAACAATATATTATGGTGATATCAGAATGAACAGACTCCATGTCGTCAACAAACTTCAGCAGGGTAAAATTCACACTTTAATTCCCAGAAAAGGCCCCAGTATATTAATACTTTTGCTTTTCTTGCAGTAGCTCTGATAGGGAAAGTAGCCTTGGTCTTAATCAGCACTGTTGGAAACAGCATACTGCCTTTTACATGGTGTTTCTACAAAGCAGATCCTGCTTAATTAATTCTTACATAATCTGAGATTAGTTTACAAAGTGATTTTAAAAGAAACTCTAAAGAGAGCTTTTGTTGAAAGTTGATTAGCAGTTATTTTGTGGAGCTTTATGTCTACTGATGATAGGATTTGTAACTGAGGTCTCAGTTTTAATGGTATAGTATTTTTTCTTAAATGTTCTATGGTATGGTCACAAAATACAAATTACCCCAAAAAGTAGTTTACGGACTGTCATCCCCTCTGAAATTTACTGTTGCAATAAGTGTCTGTTACATCAGTGCAATGAATATAAACTGTATATAATCTACAAGCAAGTACAGAGAAAAAAAAAAATAATCTGAATAATTCTAGAGCAAATGCTCCAGTCCTGACTGCTTGGTGGCCTTCTGATGAACTCACTACAGTTGATGTGTGTTTTATAATGAAGGGCCAAGGACTGAATTCAGTATCTTGATGCAGTACAATAAGTGTTGAGTAGAGGGTTCTTGATCTACGGGCCATGTTCCTGTTCATACAACTCAGGATACCCTTGGCCCTTGCTGCTGTAAGGGCACACTGCTGGCTTGTCTTCAGTTTGCTGTCTATCAAGAATCCCAGGACTTTTCCACAGAGCTGCTTCCCAGCCTGTCAGTCCCAGCCTGTAGCTTTGCAAGGAATTACTCCTTCTCAGCTGCAGAAAATGTGCTCCAAGAGGACTAATTCCACCATTTTCCCAAGGACAAAAGGGAGCCTGACCAGCCCGTGGCTCCGTACATCATGTTTTTGACTTTTCTTGAAGGTAGGTGCACCTTTTACCTTTATCCCAATCTCCATGATCTTTTTAAGATATTTAAGAGCATCCCTGCCATGATATCAGCCAGTTCTCTCAGCATTCTTAAATACAGCCCAAAGGGTCTTACGGACTTCTATGAGTCAGGTTCTCTTTAATAAACCCTGACTTGATCCTCATCCACTGCTGGTAGTCTTCTCCATTTTGATCCCTGCCAATAAGCACAGAGGCCTGGGAGAACTTGTTGCTGAAAAAAAAAACAACAAACAAACAACAAAAAAAGAAAACAACAAAATGAGCTTACCCTTCCCTGAACCTGTCGCCGCTACATCAGTCTTCTACTCAGTAGCTTGCCCACATTTCCCTTGTTTGATCCTTTACTAAATAATGGAGCTGTAGAAGCTCCTCCTACTGTTCTTGCATATTTTATCTGTAAGTGAGCTTTTTTTTTCTCTAACATTAGACCTACATGCATGGGCAAGATTTGATTAGGATCTTTAAAGACTTAATACACTTCCATACTCTAATCAACTGATCTGTAAAATATGCCCGCCATGATGTCACTTTTACTTACCTCTCCTCTGATTCTGAGATCCACAAACTGTCAACCAGGTAGTTTTTAATTCTATAGAAGACCTCAATAATTTGAACTGCTTTTTTAGGAGTATGGATCAGGTGGATCCTGACTCACCCCAGCACTCCTTCACCCTCAAAGAGGGTCCAGGATCACAAATGCTAAATCCCTGTTGACTACATGGGATGTGCAGCCAAGCATTGACCTGTAGGATCCATCTGCTTCTCCCAAGGTTTTTCCTTTTCTCCAGCAGGATGGAGAAGAAAACACCTGGACCACCATGCCCTCCTTCACTTTTATTCCCAGAGCTAAATAGTTACTTTATTTACACCAGAAATCTCTCCTGGCATTATTATTGCTGCCTATATGGATAAGCTGCAGTGGCTGATAATATGAAGGCTAGTTGAGCCTAGCGTCTTCTCTGCAACATCCCCATTCTCAGCACCTGAAAAAAGCAGCAAAACTCTAGAGACAAAAGTCAGGTGGGCAGATGGAGTTATCTCTAACTAATTTCAATCACCAGTTCTCATCTGACTCTTATACCTGTTCAGACCTAGCTTCTTCCCCTTCCTTTGCCAGCAGGTCACAGAATCTATGGAGCTGAATATCTGTAGGAGAAAATGACTTTTTTTCCTGTTATCAGAAGCCATCTTCTAGATTTCCTCCATCTCAGGAATTTCTATCTGATTCTTAATCTGGTCTTCCGCTGTTATACACAGTTAGGGTTCAGGACCTCATCTCTGCAAGGTCTCTGTGAAACTCCTCTCAATCTTTTCTCCATCTTCTGTGATGCTGCTCAATCTAATAATTAATATTATATATATATATATTTACCATTATTTTCACAAACAAACAATGGTAGACTGGAGCAGCAAAAGTTATCCGCAAAATATACCAGTAAAAGTAAATTAGAAGGTCATAGTATACAAGCCAGTATCTATGAGATGAGAAAATGGAAGCGTTATAATACAGGGTTTAATATATTTCTTGTCAGTAGCAACAAGTTGAATAAATCTGCAATTAATGAACTCATCATGCTTCATTCTGTCATTACTATGAACTACAAATAAGCCTCTAGACCCATCATACTGTAAGGGGATCACTATTCATTCAAAATATCGACATAAATAATGTCTTTAGAGGAGATGATCAGCACAAATGTCAGGTTTGCATGTAATTTCTCAAAATAATCAACTTCACAGACAGAAATTAAAGAGATTCAATTAACATCATGTTACTCAACAGGTGTGGTAAACCTTCCAAAACTATATAATGTTCAGTACCATTTACACAAATGTTATGATTAGCATTCTAAATTCTGCTAGATTAAAACCCAAGCTCTTGCTAAATCACAAGTATTGCAGGGAGAATAAATCTCAAAAAAAATTGGACGTGTCTATGGAATAACCATCTACATCTGAGTTAATTAACCTTGACTCACTTCTCAGTCTTCTCAGGCTATAGAAATAGGTACTGTTGTGTCATTGTTCATCTCACATATTTTAATAATTTATTTCTGGATGAGTCAAATTGTGCCAAAGAACTGCTTATTTCTCTGTATTTACCATTAAAAAAAAAAACAAACCCAAAAACCAACTCCTACTGCATTTAGACTTCATCTCATCTGGCTTCAGTTATTGTAAAGTGAAATATTTGGTATAAAATAGTCTTCTGAACTCTCTGTTGCGTGAGTCTTAATACAGAGTTTAATCCAGAGTGTCCTTACCAACAAGGAGGGACTGATAGACAGTGTCAAACTCAAGGGAAGCTTGGGCTGTAGTGACCATGAAATGGTCGAGTTCAAGATCCTCAAGGCAGCGAGGAAAGTGCACAGCAGGCTGACCACCCTGGACTTTGGGAAAGCTGACTTTGGCCTCTTGAAGAAGCTGCTTGGTATGGTGCCATGGGATGAAGCACTGGAGGGAAGAGGGGCCCAAGAAAATTGGTCAATATTCAAGGACCGCCTCCTCCAAGCTTAGGAGCAATGCATCCCTACAAACAGGAAGGCAGGCAGAAAAGCCAGGAGGCCTGCATGGATGAAAAAAGAGACATTAAGTTAAACAAAAATTCCTTCTTTAAGTATGTCAGCGGGAAAAAAAGAGTAGGGAAAATATGGGCCCTCTCCAGAAGGAAACACAAGAGCTGATTAATGCATCCCTACAAACAGGAAGGCAGGCAGAAAAGCCAGGAGGCCTGCATGGATGAAAAAAGAGACATTAAGTTAAACAAAAATTCCTTCTTTAAGTATGTCAGCGGGAAAAAAAAGAGTAGGGAAAATATGGGCCCTCTCCAGAAGGAAACACAAGAGCTGATTAACCGGGACAGAGACAGAGTTGAGGTCCTCAACGACTTCTTTGCCTCAGTTTTCACTGGCAAGGACTGCAGCTGCACTACCCATGACACAGAATGTAAAGGCAAGGATTGGGAAAAAGGAGAACCACCCACTGTAGGTGAAGATCAAGTGCAAGACCACCTGGGGAACCTGAAGGTGCACATCCACGGGTCCTGAGGGAACTGGTAGATGAAGTTGCTAAGCCACTAGCCATCACATTTGAGAAGTCGTGGTGGTCTGGTGAGGTTCCTGCCGACTGGAAAAGGGCAAACATAACCCCTATTTTCAAAAAGGGAAATAAGGAAGCCCCGGGGAACTACAGGCCAGTCAGTCTCACCTCTGTGCCTGGCAAGATCACGGAGCAGATCCTCCTGGAAATTCTGCTAAGGCACATGGAAAACAAGGAGATGATTGGCGACAGCCAGCGTGGCTTTACCAAGGGCAAGTCATGCCTGACAAACTTGGTGGCCTTCTATGAAGGGGTTACAGTGGCAGTGGACAAGGGAAGATCAACAGATGTCATCTACCTGAACTTGTGCAAAGTGTTTGACACTGTCCCACACAATATCCTGGTCTCTTAATTGAAGAGACATGGATTTGACAAATGGACCACTTGGTGGATAAAGAACTGGCTAGACGGTTGCACTCAAAGAGTTGCTGTCAACAGCTCGATGTCCAAGTGGAGAACAGTGATGAGTGGTGTTCCTCAGGGATCAGTACTGGGGCCTGTACTGTTCAACATCTTCGTCGGTGACATGGACAGTGGTGTCGAGTGCACCCTCAGCAAGTTTGCTGACGATACAAAGCTGTTTGGTGAGGTAGACAAGCTGGAGGGGAGGGATGCCATCCAGAGGGACCTGGACAGGCCGGAGAGGTGGGCTCAAGCCAACCTCATGCAGATCAACAAGGCCAAGTGCAAGTTCCTACATCTGGGTCGGGGCAATCCCAAGCACAAATCCAGGCTGGATGGAGAATGGCTGGAGAGCAGCCCTGAGGAGAAAGACCTGGGTGTTCTGATTGACCAGAAGCTCAACATGAGCCAGCAATGTGCAATCACAGACCAGAAGGCCAACCACATCCTGGGCTGCATCAGAAGAAGTGTGGCCAGCAGGTCAAGGGAGGTGATTCTGCCCCTTTACTCCACTCTCGTGAGACCCCACCTGGAGCAATGCATCCAGCTCTGGAATCCGCAACATAAGAAGGACATGGACCTGCTGGAGCATGTCCAGAGGAGGGCCACGAGGATGATCTGAGGGCTGGAGCACCTCTCCTATGAGGAGAGGCTGAGAGAACTGGGGCTGTTCAGCCTGGAGAAGAGAAGGCTCCGGGGAGATCTTATTGCAGCTTTCCAGTACCTAAAGGGGGCCTACAGGAGAGCTGGAGAAGGACATTTTACTAGGGCATGTAGTGATAGAACAAGGGGGAATGGCTATAAACTGGAAGAGGGCAGGTTTATATTAAACATTAGGAAGAAGTTTTTCACTTTTTGGTTGGTGAGGCACTGGAACAGGTTGCCCAGAGAGGTTATTGAGGCCCCATCCCTGGAGGTGTTCAAGGCCAGGCTGGATGTGGCCTTGGGCACCCTGGTCTAGTGGGAAGTGTCCCTGCCCATGGCAGAGGGTTTGGAACTCGATCTTCAAGGTCCTTTCCAACCTAAACCATTCTATTATTCTATGATTTAATAGCAGTAGGGATGGATACAACAAGGTATTTAGGTTCTCAAGCTAAAATTCATTCCACAGTAACTTTAGGCTGTTCAGTCACCTCCAAAAAAAAAACCAAACCATATTTTTTTTAATTCCTTTCTACTTTTCCCTTCTAGTCAGGCCTGGTAAGGCCACATCTGGAGTACTGTTCCAGGTCTGGGCTCCTCAGTACAAAAGAGAGTTCAACAAAGTATCACAAAGATGATTATTAAGAGTCTGGAGCATCTCTTCTATGAGGAAAGGCTGAGAGAGCTGGGACTGTGTAGCCTGGAGAAGAGAAGGCTTGGGGTCGGGTGGGGGGAAATCTTGTTACTATATGTAAACACCTGACAGGAGCGTGCAAAAAGGATGGAGCCAGGCTCTTTTCAGTGATACCCAGGGACAGGATCAGAGATAATGAGCACAAACTGAAACACGGGAGGTTCCGTTTGAACACTTTTGAAAGGAAACACTTTTTCACTGTAAGAGTGACTGAGCACCCTGACCAACTGGGCACATGTTGCCCAGTGAGGTTGTACAGTCTTATTCCATGGAGATACTTAAAAGTTGTCTGGACATGGTCCTGGGCAACTAGATTTAGGTGTCCCTCCTTGAGCAAAATGGTTGGACTCGTTGACCTCTCTTTTAACCTCAAAAATTTTGTGTTTCTTGTCAGTTAAATGCTCCAGTATTACCAATAAGTGACCCAGACCACCTATGACCTTAATGACTTATTACAGTCATCTGTCTCCATACAGGAAGCTTAAGATGATGACACTTGAACCTAAGTTGCTTAAAGCTGGTGGGAGGAACACAGATTGACTCTACAGAAGTAGTCAGATGAGCTTTATTAGCCTGATAATAAAACCTGATAGCTTCATCACAACCAGAAATCTTCAATGGAGCCAGGAGAAGAAAAAAAGAGGAACGACTCAAGTGTAAGAAGACAATAAACCAGTTATTGAGACTGAAAGATAGCTATAATCAACCAATACATCTTGCTTGCACGTGGTGCCTTCCTGAAAGTGAAGGAACAATATGTAACTGTGAAAGATAGATTTTGGATGAAAGTTTGGACTAGATTTCTTCATGGCTATCTTCAAGCAAAAGCTGTCAAGTGATATGGGCAGTAAAGTTAAAACTATGACTCAAGTGTAGGAGAATATGCACAAGGGAATAGAAAAAAAAAAGATGACTTTCAAAAGATGACCTTAGGAGAAGATTCCCAGATCTGTAACTGTTCTGGTCCAGGAGCCAAGATTTGCAAATCTAGAACTGATCTGGTCCAAAAACCATCTCTGTGGTCCATAGTGACTATTGAGAGGGAAAGACAAGAGAACGGCTGTTTTGCTGAAGTTTCGTAACTTTTTTATACACACAGCACATATTATTTGCTTTAATGTGGAGAAATATATTATAAAAGCAGCCATTCACAAATTTTCCTGTAAAAACTGTACTAGCTTACAAAATAAATCAAGTTCCTGTCACCTTACAGTTCTGCATCTCTGTGTTTCCTCATCTTTCCTCATACTGCCACCAAAATCAAATACATTCAGCTGTCACCCACAGAGAATGATCTTTGGAAACTATTTTACTGTGAATAGCTTTGGTAACTTCAGTGTTAACTCTGATGTACTTCAATGCCATCAAAATCAATGGAGTAATTACAAAGGTTTATATTTTTCAATAGACTACAGGGCTTGACTCAGGGAGACAGTTTCTTTCCTCCTGGTCTAACATGTATTACTGAACTGATTAATTAGAAATATAAACATACAAAAAGAAATACTTTCTGAATATTCCTTCACCAAATCAGGAGACTAAACACCAGCTCCTGTTGTACTGATTGTTCTACATTTGGAAAAGACCTCGGACTTTCAGTTTTGGAATAATCCCTCACAAAGAAAGGTAGCATGGATTGTTTGTGAATAGGGAAGGTACATGCTTCTTACCAAAACAATCCAACGTAACAATAAAATGATAGATGCAGTTAATACCTCCTTACTGTGCACAACTCACAGCATAAGTAATTAAGATCGGGATTTATAAAAGGATTTATGTGATTTTATCTGACATAAACTCATGTAAACCAAAATTTAGATCCTTGAATATCTGTTCAACAGTCACATAACTCTGAAGATGTTTAGGGTCTCTAGACTTCACTAGTCAAGCCTCAAGACCCCTTAACAATCTTTAGCAAAATGTATATATATTTACTTTCCTACCTCTTTCACATTTTAGTTCAGTGGCTACAGGCCTCAGCCCAGAATTTCAGTATCCCAGATTCATTTCTCTCCTGAGAGATATATTTCACATATGACTTCTCTCTCCATCACCTGAAAGTGTTGCATCTTGTAGGAAGCAATTAATGGAGTGAGAATAAAAGTCTGATTCTGCAGTTTGTTTTTTATGGCACTTACCTGCTAAGGTGAGAACTGAGCTTTAGTTACAGCTCCAATGAGTATATTACTACCCATAGTACAGTGCAGAAATGCCCAAAGATTCTCAGGGAAGAAATAAAAAATAATTATATTCTGTTCTAATGACAGCTCGAACAAATGTCTCTAGAAAAGCTGATGTTAAACAAAAGTAATTGCATGTTGTCAGGAGAATAAGATACATTCATGCTCTTATAAATATGAGAGGTTTTAAAAGACACTTTTAAAAGCCCAGGAAGGACAAAAAGTCAGCTAGGGAG
>NW_009648470.1:556-18273 GCF_000708025.1 Charadrius vociferus | reverse complement strand
CAAAACCATATAGACAGAAAAAAATGTTTAAACAATGGACTAAAGATCACAGTGAGAGATATCATTGGTTTTAAGAGATTTTAAAAGGTACCTTGGGAATGTGCACATACATAGATGTGCTAGAGGTACAATATTTTTTTCTCTAGCCTGGCCTTCAAATATTTATAGACCTATCATAACCTGACTTAGTGATCAGTTAGTCAATCAGTAGATATTTATCTTTTTTAATCTTTCCTTTTAAATCACCCCTTAAAATATTTTGATATTTTTATTGTTCTTGTCTGAACTCTTTCCAGTTTATCAGAATATTTCCAGGAAGGCTGAACCCAAACTTGTACAAGTTCCAGATTTGTACATGAAAGGAATCACTGAAGCAAAGCTAGTTGGGTAGGAGGGAGAGTGGAATCCCTGTGAATGTGTTGGATTCGATCTGTCAGAGAGTTTCCAAAGGTGAAGTGATTGGACTGGGAGCTTTATGACTGAGCAACTTATCGTGTATGCTCTAGTGGACAGATGAACTGGGAGGAAAGGTATAATCAACATGTAACTTTCATGAATGAAATTACAAATGTGAAGACTGGAGATTAAGCAAGATGAACTCACTTGAAAGAAAAATAAAGGCGAAAGAAAATTGAAGGGGAAAAAGAAAAGTAAATCTAGTTTGTCACATAACTGTCATAACAAAAGACTGCAAAGGAGGGAAACAACATTAACAATGAGCAGAAAGATATTGTCAAACTATAGAAAAAAAAAATAAAATGGATGCCTAGAAATCTGATAGACTACCTGCTGCCTGTGCCAGCTGGATTTCAAACTGCGTAGGCTCCTCACCATAAAGTCTTTCTTAGTTCTTTTTTCTCTATTTGGAGGGCATCATATAGTATGTGTGTGAATATTCTTAGAAGAATATATTATCATCAGTTTCCAAGAATGTTTTATGGGAATTTAGTTAGAGTAAAAGATCACAGAGAGCAAAGAGTATTTCTTTTTCAGGGTAAACCTCTGTTCTGGTTTGAGCGACACAGGATTAATTTCTCTTTCAGTAATTTTACTTTTCAGTAAGGTCTCTTCTAATGTTATGGAAAACTGCATTTTTAGAAGACTCTAGTGTCTGAATTTGTAAAAATACTTACTTTAGAGCCAGGTATGTTATGCAGGTTTCAAGATCTCAGTGTTTTCGAGATAGCGAGGTGGGGGGACAAGGAGGAGCGAGACCCAGGCACTTGAGACAAGCTGGCCAACAAGATTATCTCATACCATGAACATCACATTCAATATAAATTAGAAAGTTTGCTGAGGAGTTTCTGTTTCTCTTCTGTGATGGCTGCGATCCTGAGAACTTGCCCTGGTTCTGGACCCCTGTGGCCTCCCCATTCCCCTGAAGCTCTAGTGCTCGCAGCATTCGACATTGGCTCTCCACTGCTGGGAGTGCACAGCTTCCTACTGATATAATTGGCTGAGTATAATTGTCATATATTTTATGTTGGTATCGGGATCAATATTGGTTCTTTAAAAATATTAATGTTAATTATTTAGTATTATTCTCTTAAATTTGTTTTTATTTCAACCCTTGTGTTTCCTTGCTTTTTCCCGATTCCCCTTCCTGGGTAGGGAGGGGTCATTGGATGATATAATAATTGTCTGAATGACAATAAATTGTGGGTTCTTCAAACCATAACAACCTGAGAAGAAAACTCCAAAATTTGTGACAACAAAAAATTAGTGACCTTAAAAAAACAGTCCTTTTGGCTTGAGTCTAGTCTCTCACTTTCAAGGAGAGAAAAGAAACTGAAACCTATTGGCATGAAAAGAAACTGAGTTCACAGGTATAGTTTATTTTCACAATACATCATGAATACAGAGTATAAGCTAGTGTTCAAGATTCAAGGAAATATGCAGGGCTAGACATAGTATCTCCACTCTCTTGGGATGTGGGGTCCAAACTAACATGTAACTGTGAAGACATTTCAGATGTTAAACCGCTTTTGTGGATCAGAGGGATTTGATGCATTCTGGTGGCTCTGTACATAACCTGTCCTGGGTACATGTAGGCAGCACCACATTCCAGCTAAGCTTTTTGCAGCAGGACTCCTACACAGTCTTATTCTACTTTATACACAGGGTTTTGGGAAACCCATGTTGGATAAAGCATGACGTGAACTGAAAACTAAACTGAATATGGTATCATGCCTACACTTAATAAGCCATCACAGAACCCAAAGCATTGGCAAATGCAATCAGAGTTTTGCAGGGGCTTGTAGCCAAAGTAGTGAACCATTAACCAATAATGTGCTATTTAGAACATAATTAACATTATTCTATCTTAAGCCCAAGTATAAGCATACTAAAATAATACAATTTGCAACAGTAAATGAGTATCATAGAACACTGTAGCAGTATAGCTAAATTCAACATAGGAATGCTTTACATAAATATGTGAGAAATGTTTCCACCAAAGGGGACCAGGAATGATATGTGTAGTTGCATGCAGGAGTCATGGAAAAACATATGAACAGAGAAAAAGGTAAGAAAATGTGTAAGATGAATTGCAAACAAGATAATCACAAATGACTGCAAATATGCAGACCATCCTACTGAACACATTCTATATTACTGTTGAAGCTGTGTGTGCAAAGAGAATATGTAAGGATAAAGGAGAAACAACTATAGACTCGAAGTGCTGAGGAATGAACTCAGTGAAGTTTTGTTTAAAATACTAAAATTAACCTGACTTGTCAGTCTTATAAACACTTCCATCACAGGTATCCCTAGTTATTCTCTCCTTGTCATCTTTCTTCTATGATTTTACTTATTTTTGTTTAAGCTCCCTGTTTCAGCTTGCTTGAAATCACTCTGAGAATCCTTAGTAGAATCACTTGGTGTGGTCAGAACAAGCTTATTGTCCTGCTCCAGGTGTCAGTGATTTAGTGCACAGCTGCCCACCAGATACCTGAAAAGCTCAAAAATTTGTTATTTTGGCCATTGTTAGCAGCTCCGATAAGACAGCATTATGTTTTTACTGTCTTTTGGTGCCCTTCACACAAAAGGAATTCCCTATACCTCCCTTGAAATATCCGTAGTTTCTCCTGTTTCTTATTCTTAATATCCCTTAGTTTCTCCTGTTATTGCATTATGAGTTTAAACATAGTTCAGAGTTGCCCAGCTACTTTTCCCTTTCTTTTTTTTTTTCTTTTTCTTTTTGGTCTCTAATCTTGAGCTGTTTTGCATGCCATTAAACCATTAAACTAATCTCATTAATTTAACTTTGGGTTGCCTATTTGCTTACTTACTTTAGCACCACTTGAAGAAAAAAAATGTCACTTATCAATAAATATTTGTTTTCGTGGCATGAGTTCTACATTAAAAAAAGCCTGAAAAATAACATACATATATATCATTAGCAATAAATATGCCTGTTGACAAGGCATACAGACATAAATTTGGAGGGATTCCTCAGTGAATCAACTATGAACTGGTTCCAGTTCGTATAAACACAGCACTATGTCTCACCTTTTCCGAGAAGAATGCATTCTTAGTAAAGTTCTACACAAAGGTCACTGTATACACATTGGGATGGAGCTGGACTATTTTCAACAGGCAAAGCACATTAATAAAGTCAAGTTGGAGGGCTCATGTTAATTGTCAGAAAATTTTTATAGATAATTTTATGGCCAATCCAGGTGCCAGCCTTGATACTGTGGATCTTAGTAGGAAGGTGACAGAAATTTGGGCACTACAATGGTTAGTACTAAAATGCTCAAATCCTTTTTAGATCTACGCTTAGGTCCTCACTTGTATCTTGAGGACACAAGATAGGTATTCACAAAAGTTGACTAGAGAGGCTTGATGCCTTAAAATTTCTCTGCAGTTAGTGGAGGGAAGTAATTTGTTCCAGAGAGACATCCAGAGTATCTAAAATTTAACTCTTGAATAACCCATGAATAAGGGTCCTTCTGTCTCCAATGATGAAGTCTATGGAGACCAGTTGCACAAAAATAAGTCCATTTTGCATTTACATGCAATATTGTTTCCCAAGTAATTTGAAAATTTTGCCCCAAAGTAGGCAAATATCTCATAAGCATTTTTAATGGTGAATGGAAATAGTAAGCTATGGAGTTATGAACATTTTTTAACATCACTAGCACAGTGGTAGCACTTCAGTTTCCCAAAAATAAATAGAAATTAGTCTCTCCTGTCATTCTTCCCTCTCCCTTTATTCCTGTTCCTTCGGTCCTTACATCATTTAAGAAAGTTGTATACATTTCTCCTAAACAGAACCTGAACCAGGTCCTCAGATGAGGCCTTTTAGTGCTTAAAGGGTACTTAGAAGAAAGGCGGGGAACAGACATTTTAGTAGGGCCTCTTGCAATAAGACAAGGATTAATGGCTTTAAACTAGAAGAGGGTACATTTAGACTGGATATAAGGAAGAAGGTGGTTTTTGTTTTTTTTTTTTTAAATGAGAGCGGTGAAACACGGGAACAGGTTGCCCAGAGAAGTTGTAGGTGCCCCATCCCTGGAAACATTCAAGGTCAGGTTGGATAGGGCTCTGAGCAAGCTGACCTAGTTGAAGTTGTCCCTGTACATTGCAGAGGAAGTTGGACTAGTTGACCTTTAAAGGTCCCTTCCAACACAAACTATTCTGTGATTCTATGATCTTCTAAGCATCATTTTAATAACAAAGCTATGACTGGTAAAATAGCTATAAATTTAATGGTGCACATGTTATGAGCTCATATGAATAAAAGATTAAATTCTGATTAGGAATAAATTAGCTGGGCAGAGGTTAAGTAAAAAAAGTTTGAAACCCTGCATTAGTTATCAGAGTTCTACAGTGGCCTGGCAAATTTCATATACAATAGACTTCCCAAAATGAAAAACCTACATACATGTTCCTCTGTCCCAAAGCTCTGGAAGACCAGCCATTTGAATGAGGAAAGTTTTCCCTGTTGATGCCTACTTTCTTGCTATAAGCTAGTGAAAGGAAAAATGTACGGGGTTCAAGAAGTGTGGTTTTTATTCTGTATGGTTGCACAAAGAATGAAAGTATAAACAGCATAAATACATTCACAATTAGTTATCTCTCCTTGTTAAACAGCAACAGAGTAGCATAAGCTCTGATACCTTGTGGGGGAGGAGGAAATCCCAGGGAAATAATGGTTTTCTTCATTTGGATCTAACTGTATAGTAGTAAACTGTATTAAAAATACCTTTAGATTGGCATTTGTTCTTTTTATTTTATAAAATGTGTTCATTTGATATAAGAACTTTTTCAGATAATTACTTATTATTGACGAAGACAAAAATAAGCCTTCAAGCAAAGTCATATATAATTTACAACTACGTATGTTTCAGCAGCTGCCAGTATTATGCTGCTATACATGTTTTTATTTGTCACATTCTCCTTTATGTTAGAAAAGACATCTATTTCTCTCTGAGGTAATCTTCTCCCCTCGAATCTTTACAGTTAGTGTAAATGAAAAGTTTTTGATTTGCTCACGAAATTAGATGAATCACATAAAGTAATGTTTTAGATAAGAAGCAATATTTTATGCAGAAATAGCTGATTCAGTGTTAACATTGTCAAGTGGAAGTGATATGAACTTTTGCAGCTGTATCACCTGTATAGAGAACAAAATGTGTTTAAAGTATTTTCCTACTAAACTACAGCATTTCTCCAAGAACAATGTAAAAAGTTCTAAATTAATATAGACTTTGCGATTTAAAAATAGAAAGTATAGTCACAAAAGACTACTGCACTTAATTGCATTTTTTCTTTGATCATTAGCTGCATCATTAGTGTTTGCTGTTACTGTGACAAAAAATGTCAACGTTTTAAGATTTTTTTTTTTCCCACAGAAAACACTTATATGCCATATATATGCCATATATGCCATTCTCAAACTATGGCAATTCACATTATCTTTGATAAATTAATAAACCGCTTATAAATAAAAACAAAACCAAACCATGCATTGAAGAAACTTAACATGTTTAGAAATAGAGACTTTCTGAAAATACGGAACAATTTTTAAGTGTCTTTTTGAAAAGTTCTGGTAAGCTATGACTGTATAACTATCTACCTGTACTCAGGATGCACTAATATTACTTTACCTGATTGTAATAATATTCTAAACCTTAACAATTCAGTGTACTGATGAGTAATTATAATGGGAAATGGGAAATAGCCTAAAGCTGAATTAATTATGTTTTTTATATGTGTATGTTAAGGGTATGTCCGTATAGGTATGTAGTCAGAAGAATACAAAAGTTGAAAAATGAATCATTAAGATGTCTAGGAAATGTGAGAATAAAGGTTACACCTGCAAATATAATTCAGCCCCCAGGCAGATAAACATCATGGAATGTGGCATAATAACACGATTGGAAGCTATTTTTTCTTATAGGGCAGGCAGCCTTTAATTCTGTTTTTCTGTATTTTGATTGCTTTGTAACTTTAATATTCACTAATGTATCATTTTTATGTATAAAAATAGAGGAAAAAATCATAGCATAGAAAAACAGTAGTGTCCCCCTGAAGTCATCAACAGGCTTGAGATCTTTACAAGAATTTCTGTTCCCTTATCATAAGAACTAATTGAGTAAAATACAGCAGTAAGGTGGCTGTTAACAACTCCATTAGCCTAGCATTACAGAAGGATGGAGACACTCAGAGTTGTAAGTCGTCGCAGATATATTTCAGAATTAAAAAGGAACATTGACTATTTCCCAACTGAAGGACTGGAGAGAAATTTGCCTGATGTGGTATACTACCACCCTCCGTATTACTGTCATCTGTCTTTCTTCTGACACTACTTTTCTATTCTTAGTGCTCATTCCTGTTTTTCTTTTCTACTGCTATTCCCAAAATCTCATGATTGGTTCATCCACTTGCTGGGTTCTTATTGTATGTGCTATCTCCTGCCTATGTCTAATTTGGTGCCTGCATGTCTCATTCATTGCTGTACTTGAACATCCTTTTCCACAATCAACTCCTCTCTCTACTGAACTTTGCCATTCCCTCTTTCTGCTCCTAACCCTCTCTGGTCTTTTTTACCGATCTTCCTGACCACAGGGGACCACACATCTCCTCCTATAACACTTGGCCTCCAACTCCTGTTCAGAAATCTCTATTACTTAGTGAGAATCTCTTTTTTTTTTTTTTTTCCCAAATAAATCTATTTTTCAGCTATCAAGGAAACTTTAAAAAAAATGTACCAAACACAAATGAATGGCAAATGTTTAGGGACAACATTTAGGACATATTTTTAGTCTTTGTCTTAAAACTTAAACTAGATCTTATAAAGCAACAAGCATGACTATATTTCAAATATACATAACAAGATCTTTTCCTCAAAATCCATTGTAAGAAAAGGCCACACTCATTGATATAAGGCAAACATCTAAGATGGTAATTTTAAGTTTAAATGGCTTAAAATTGGCAAAATTGCAAGCAACTGAAAGCATGATTTTTCTACAGACAGCATGTAAGAAGCTTAGCAGTATGCACTGCTTATAAATAGAAGATCACCATCAGAAATTAAAACAAAATTTGTTTAGAATCAGAGAATTATTGACAGATTAAAACTGGAAGGCATAGCTGAAGGTTGTATAATCCAACCTCTTGCTCAAAGGATGGCTAATTTCAAAGTTGCATCATGTTGTCCAGTGTCCTGCCTAGCTGAGTTATGAAAACTTCCAGGGGTGGAGATTTCACAGCCTTTATGGGCGACCTCCTCCAATGCTCAGCCTCTTTCAGTGTGAAGAATTTTCTCCTCAGGGTAAGCCATGATTTCCCTTATTGCATTGTGTTGCTTGTTGTCCTGCTGTTACGTATCTCACAGGAGAAAGTCTTTGATCTTATATTCCTGCTTTATGAAACTGAAGACTGTAGGTCAATCCCCTCCTTTATCTTTTTCTTCTTCAATTCAATCACAGTCCCCTTAGGCCTTTCTTTACACTGTCTAGTTTGTCAACGTCTGTCTTATACCGTGACAACAAAAATGGGATGCGGTTTTCCAACTACATTGCGGTATTCCAGCCTCACAAGTACCAGAACAAAGGGAATAACCACTTTCCTTGATATATTGGCTGTACTATATCCTTGTGAAAGTGTCCCAATATGCGATCAGTTGTCATCACTGCAAATGCACAATGCTGGTAGTGAATACAACCAAGAAACACATGCACTTTTAATTTACAGAGTTTGCAGGCTTCTGTTTCAGTTACACTAAAACCATATAGAATTACTCTAATTTATTCTTCTTGTATTTCCAATTTCTAAAATGTGTTTCATTCAGGAGCTTTGGCCAATTTTCCAGTATATGAATATACAATTATTTCCACAGATTAAATATTATGTAACAGAAAAAAATTGAAACTTTTTCTTTCTTTTTATTTATTTTAAAATCAATGAATAAATAGTATTTGTTATATCCAAAAATTTTTGGAAAAAAATGTAGTTTTGTCTACAAGGAATAGAGATTTTAGAACACGCAGGTGTTCTGCGCTAGCTGTAGACAATGTTCCAAGGTCCTGCATGGAACAGGTTATAGGTTCACTGCAGTATTTGACAGATATTGCTGTACTGCAGACATCACAGAAGTTGAGGGCCTGTTGTGGTTTAACCCTGACAGGCAGCTCAGCACTGCACAGCCAGCTACTCATTCCCCGGTGGTGGGATTGGGGAGAAAATGGGAAGGGTAAAAGTGAGAAAACTTGGCGGTTGAGATAAAGATAGTTTAACAGGTAAAGCAAAAGCTGCGCGCACAAGCAAAGCAAAGTAAGAAATTCATTCACTGCTTCCTATTGGCAGGCAGGTGTTCAACCATCTCCCGGAAAGTAGGATTCCATCACGTGGAATGGTTACTTAGGAAGACAAAATGCCGTAACTCTGAACATCCTCCCTCTTCCCTCTTCCCCCAGTTGTGTATGTCGCGCGTGATGTCATATAGTATGGGATATCCCTTTTGTCAGTTGGGGTCAGCTGTCCCAGCTGTGTCCCCTCCCAAATCCACGTACTCCCCCAGCCTACTTGCTGACAGGGTGACGTGAGAAACAGAAAAGGCCTTGATGCTATGCAGATACTGCTCAGCAATAGCAAGAACACTGGTGTTATCACAGAATCACAGAATTTTCAGAGTTGGAAGGGACCTCTAGAGATCATCTAGTCCAACTCCCCTGCTAAAGCAGGATTGCCTAGAGCACATTACTCAGGACTGCATCCAGGCGGGTTTTGAAAATCTCCAGAGAAGGAGACTCCACAACCTCCCTGGGCAGCCTGTTCCAGTGCTCTATCACCCTAACCGTAAAGAAGTTTTTCCATGTATCAACACTGTTTTGGTCACAAATCCAAAACATAGCACCATATGGGCTGCTATGTAGAAAATTAACTCTATCCCAGTCAAAACCAGTGCAGGGAAACAAATGAGAATCCAGAGGATGTATGGGTAAGGGTCTTCTGTATTATTGTAATAAATAAAAGTCTCTTTCCTTGTCTGATTTTATTTCAATAAAGTTTTATCTGTCATAGACAAAGAATTTATTGTCAATCATAATTATGATGTTATATTAGAGTGCTAAGAATACTTTGATTCTCTCTCAGTTTACAGGATAAATATCTGCTTCTCTTTTTGAATAAAAAAAAATAATAATTGAGGGAAGATTTTGGCTAGCTCAGTAACAGATGCTGTTATTGACTCTGATCCAGTTGTTGGCATTGCCTTTCCTCCCCCCTGTTACCACGACAAGAGAAAAAAAGTTTAATTTATCTCTTAACCTTCAGCCCCTCTGAGGAATGTGTCATCATTTCCATGTATTATGCCAATTGATTTCATATGCATTATTTTACTTTCATCCCTAAAGTGGTTTTGCCACATTTAAAGCTGTTAAAGCAAACGGAAAGTAGAATTGCAGAAATATGAATGGAAACTTTGACACAGGGAATAGGTAATGATATGCCTTGGGGCAGGATGTAGTGAGAACAGAGGTACTTGAAGTGGGACTTAAGCGACATTTGTTTATGTATCTCAAACTTCAGTTCTCTGTTTCAGTTCAACAACTGTCTATAATAAGAAGAATAATCTATTCTTATTTGACCTATGTGCAGTTTTAACAGGCCTAACGATATTAATGCTAAGCTATATTCAAATATGTTAAACAATTATACTTCTATGTGAGTCCCTATTAATATCCCCGTGAAATACAGAGAAGGTTGTCATTAAAAAAAAAAAAAAGTGTATGTATATGCAGCGGACATCATGATCAGAGCTCAGTGAGCAAACAGGAAATCTGCATTTAGTTCTTTCCTCTGTTGCTGAAGGTTTAACCCTCCAGACTGGAGGCAGTTGATAGAAACTGGGAGTACTTCCACCTGTTTTACTGAGGCTGTAGTGTTGTGCAGAAGTTTTATAAGGCCTAAAAAGGAACAGGAAGAGTATGCTATTCTAGAGTCTATTCATTAGGGAATTGACTGGTGTAAAGAAATCCCGGTTTTCAGTCACCTCCTGCTAGGTCTTCCTATATATAGACCTGGCATATTAAACCAAAGATCTCTGGAATAGGCATGAATAAACATCTATCCTTACTTTCACTCAAACACTCTCCTTCTCTTTCTCGTCCAGTAAGAAATGCTCTTTTTTCTGGTCCAGTAAATTCTTTATCCTTAGGAATCATCCTCAGTGTGTTTCCTCATATTTAGTGTGAAATATGACACAAGGTAGACAGATGTGTTTTATGAATTGCAGATGCTTTGAATAGCGTTTTAGAGGACACATGAACAATTTCACTCAGCTTCTGTCCCATGTTGGTAAGATGTGATCCAATCTAGTCTGGCACCTGGTAGCTTTATTAGCATGGTACTTTCCTCAGGATGGTACTTTCCTCAGGATAATACTCTGATAGTAAAGGGTACAAGGAAGTGAATCTGCTTCTTCTTGAAATACATAACTCTTCCTATGCACTAAATATAAAAACCTGTGCACTTAATAAAGCCCACACATCCAACTTAGATCAAGGATTCCTCTGTAGTGTCAAATATCCATACACTGATATGTCTTGGCACCTCATTTCTAGATATTCATATCTTGAATTTGCCCATTACTCTTTTTCTGTTCTAAGGCTAACACTTTCCATCTGTATAATTTCCATTAATAAAGTATATGCTAAAAAAAAAAAAAAATAAAGGCTGTGATGTTTATAAAAACAGTAGAGGGAAAGTGTTTTCTCAGAGGTACATGCATTCAAACCACTACATAAAAACAATGTTTTAGAATTCACTTGTAAAGGCAATTAAATACATGAGAACAAAGTAACTCATTTATTAGTCTTTTTCCTAGTCCTTAACTATGATGATAACATACCCACACGCATACAGATGGAAGAAATAGTTTAACATTTATAAATAATTCTATATGTGAATACCAAAAGTCTACCTCTATCATTTTGATGATGTGATAAGTCTACTAAGTAGTATAGTTTCTCAAAAATAATGACCTTTGAATATTTAACCAAAACAGCCCATTTTAACCTAATGTGACTAAAAATTCTGTTTAATTTAAAAGTCATAAATTCTTCCCAAAGGATGACACTCTCCCTTTAAAACATTTTTCTTTAATTTGCTCTTTTATGTTTTGACAGTATTGTTTCATATGTTAAATCTTGTGAAAAAAAGAAAACAAAAAGCTGTAGTGATATACCCAGGTTAGATTCCTCTTTAGAATTTTTCTCGTTATTACAGGTGGTGGTGAAGTTTTGGAGACTGCTCTAAATGAGGAAAAAGTGTTAATGAATAATTGAAAAGCAGGTTCAGTTGTAACAAACTGCTCAGATTTCTAAATAGTTGATGTGAAAACTCTTGATAGCTTAAGCTGTTAAGTACTCTGCATATAGGAATTAGGTAGGGACTAACACACAGATTTTTTCATAATCCTAAATCAAGAGTTCAAAATTTTCATGGGAGCATAATCAATTACCACAATCACCTTACACAATTATTAAATAACAATGTCAGATGATTATATTATTTGTGAAGTATGAAGTGATTTATGTAATAGTTCCTAACTGTCTCTAGTTCAAAACCAATGATTTGGGTGAAAAAAAATATAATACACCCAAAAAAACAGACCTACAGAACATGACTGGGTTTTGGTTTGTTTTTTTTTTTTTTGAGTGCTGTAGATGGCATCTTTTCCTACCAATGGTTTTGTTGATAGCATCAGTACTGTTCCTGTAAACACTTACATACCCCAAAACCAGTATGGTATCATTATTATTCATAGAATAAAGGTGTATAGAGACATATTTTAAAAAGTATTTAGGTGTCTAGAGACACTAAAAAGATATCTTCCTACCAACAATTACAACGAAGGCAACGGGCATCTTCTTGGTATACTACTCTAAAGTCCCTATAGAGATGGCGTCAGAGTCTCTTTAAAGCTGTCCTACCATCATATTCTATGACAGCATCAACTGTAGAGCTATTTTATGCATCAGAATTAAGTAATATGTGTATTTTCTGTGTATCGTGTTATGTATTATAGTACATCTGCCAGTGTTCATGTTTTCTCCACCTTATCTTTCTCCATCTTGTTTTCTTATGCAGTGATTCGTGTGCCTATGCTGAGAGTCCCCAAGATATCCAAAGGATGCTAGAATGGTTAAACGAAGCAGATACCTCACTTTACAGATTCCAGGTGACTTAGAAGAATGATTTGATGTTCCCATGTTCTGCTCAGGGTGTCACCTACAGTGACCTTGTAGGAAATGTCGGACAGTATGCTCTGTCAAAACAGGTGGCCTGCTGAATTTAAGTTCTTCACCTGATGCACTCAGAGGCGGCACTTCTTTACATGATTTCCAAATGTTTAATGTCCTTCTTCAAGAAACATAATTTATGTCTTATGCTGTATATATATCTAAAAGGTTTAAACTTGTTATGTGAATGTTCCAGAGCAATATACTAGTCATCAGCTCATGTCACGTTTTGAGTCACAGTCTAAGAGCTCTCTTTCCCACTTACTGAAAATTACCTCCTGTGCAGAAATGAATCTAAGATCACAGAGAGGAAAAACACACTGTGATCTGATTTTCTATTACACCAATGAGTTCATTACTGTGAGAAATAGGGTAGGATGTGGTTCTTACCGCAGTCGGCATTACTAAGCATGCATTTTCTCTAATGAATTTCTAATGACAAATATATGTACAATACAAGGAAAACAGATCAGAATCCAGTATCGTTTATGTTGTCTCTCAGAAATCTGTTTAGGTGCCCCAGTACACAGACTGAATACAATTTATTGTGGGATTTTCAGAGATGATTGTGAGTAACTTCCACCAAAATCAACACTATCTCAAAGATAAAATAATAATAACAACAACAATAACAACAAAAAGCAAGCAACAACAATAAAAATAAAAATATAGTGCTTGGGGTTTTAATTGGATAACTATAAATGTGACAAAATAATGATTGCTCTTCCAGAGTTCACTAAAACACCACAGGTTAATTCCTATTTAATTACAGTGAGAGTACTACCATTATAATACCTGTAATTTAGGTTTTAAATATTGTATCATAAAACAAGGATTATTTCATATAAGTTCATTAGGAATGACATATTACTTACAGATACTGACATTTGTAAATCTTTGAAAATGAATTTAATCCCAGTTTTCAATATAGTATTATTAGAATATTCAAGTTCAAATATTACTCTTTCCTTGTCCAGATGATTGTTAGTATTCATCATCTGCAGTGCAGACCTCAGACTGCCGGAGGTGCCTGGACATTTCTCCTGGGGCAAGGATAGGCTGCAGACTTGCCTGTAAAAGGTGTGCCCGGGTGGAGGACCTCCTGCAGCAGGTGGCTGAGCTGCAGGAGGCAGCGAGGCTGTGTAGCATCAGAGAGGCTGAAAAGGAGATAGATAGCTGGTTCCAAGTACAGTCTGCTGTGGACCCACAGTCCATGGCCAAAAAACCCAAAACTCCCCCACTGGAACACACAGAAGGGATGTGGGCCAATAATGCAGAAGAATGGAAGCTGGCAACAGCAAGGGCCATCACAAGGAAGAGACTTTCCCTGAAGCCTGAGATGTCCTTGCAGAACCACTTCACTGCTTTGCAGACTGAGGAAAAAAGACCAGTCATATCAGGAGGGACACTGGGGCTGAGTGAGGCAGCCCTATCTGATCCCTGTATAACAACCAGCGCAACTAATAAAAGGTGATGGGTGATAGCAGTAGGCAGCTCTCTTCTGAGAGGTACAGACCTAATGCACTCTCTAGAGAGGTGTGCTGCTTTTTGGGCGCTTGTACCAGGAATGTTCACCACTTGTACAGTGCACTGACTAATATCTGCTGTTGTTGTTTCACATGGGCACCAGTGATATTGCCAGAAGCAGTTTGAGGAGTGTCGAGAAGGACTACAGAGCCTGACAAGAAGTGGTAAAGGACTCGGGTGTGCAGGCAGAGTTTTCGTTATTCCTCCCAGTCAAAGGGAAAGGCTTTGAAAGGGCCGGTCAAATCTAGTGAATTAACAACAAATGGTTAAAGGACTGGTGCCACAGCCAGGGGCTCGCCTACTTAGACCATGGGACTTGCTTTGAGAAACAAGGTCTACTGGGGGCTGATGGGGTCCATCTGTCAGAGAAGGAGAAGAGCATCTTCAGTCATAGGCTTGCCAAGCCAGTGAAGAGGGCTTTAAACTAACGTTGCCAGGGAAGGTGAACTACAATCCACCCCACTCCTACCAGTTTGACACCAGAGCCAGCAATAGATGTCCAGAGCCTGGAGAAGGATCACAGGTCAGCAGGAGAGCACCTGGAGTGCAGTACAAAGAAATTCCAGCCACTCCAGTCAGTAAGTTCGCTTAATTGGAGGCCCCACTTAAATTCCTCTATGCAATGCATGTAGCGTAGGGAGTAAACAAGAGGAGTTTGAGATGTGTACACGCTTGCAGGGCTGTGATCTTACTGTCATCACTAAGATGTGGTGGGACAGCTCCTGTGACTGGAGTGTTGAAATAGAAGGATACAGGCTCTTCAGGAAGCACAGGCAGGGCAGACAAGGAGGGGGTGTCACCCTCTATGTCAAGGACCAGCTGGAGGGCATGGACCTCAACCTGGGGATGGATGAGGAGCTGGCCCATGAGCTTATGGATCAGGATTAAAGGCAGGGCAGAGACAGGTGACATTATACTGGGGGTCTGCTACAAGCCACCTGAGCAGGAAGACCGAGCGGATGAGGCCCTCTATAGACAGATAGGACCAGGCTCACGTTCACAAGCCCTGGTCTTCATGAGGGGCTTCAACCACTCCGGTATCTGTTGGAGGGACAATAGAGCAAGGCATAAGCAATCCAGCAGGTTCCAGGAATGCATTGATGGTAACTTCCTTCTCCAATTAATAGAGGAGCCAACAAGGAGAGGTGCCATGCTGGACCTTGTTCTCAACAACAAGGAGGAATAGGGGTGTGTATGGAATGTGAAGCTCAAGGGCAGCCTTGGCTGCAGTGGCCATAAAATGGTGGAGTTCAAGATCCTTAGGGCATTGAGGAGGGTTCACAGCAAGCTTGCTACCCTGGACTGCAGGAGAGAAGACTTTGGCCTCTTCAGGCATCTGCTTGGTAGAGGACCATGGGATAAAGCTCTGGAGGGAAGAGGGACCCAAGAAAGCTGATTAATATTCAAGGATCTGGTCCTCCAAGCTCAGAAGCGATGCATCCCAGGAAAGAGCATGTCAGGCAAAAAAGCCATGAGCCTGTGTGGATGAGCAAAGAGCTCCTGGAAAATCTCAAACCAGAAAAAGGAAGCCTACAGAGAGTGGAAACAAGGACAGGTAGCCTGGAAGGAATACAGAAAAAAATGTCTGAGCAGCCAAGGAGTGGGTCAGGACAGCTAAAGCCCAGAGACAACTTAATCTGGCCAGGGACATAGAGGGTCCAGCGTCTGCGGGTGCACCAGTGACAAAAGCAATACTAAGGAAAATGTAGGCCCTCTGAGGAATGAAATGGGAGACCTAGCTATCTGGGATATGGAGAAGGCTGAGGTACTCAATGATATTTTTACCTCAGTCTTCACTGGCAAGTGCTCTAGTCACACTGCCCAAGTTGCAGAAGGCAAAGGCAGGGACTGGGAGAATGAAGAATTTCCCACTGTAGGAGAAGACCAGGTTTGAGACCATCTAAGGACCTGAAGGTGCACAAGTCCATGAGACCTGATGAGATTTAACTGCAGGTCCTGAGGGAATTGGCAAATGAAGTTGCTAAGCCACTATCAATCATCTTTGAGAAGTTATGGCAGTCTGGTGAAGTTCCCATTGACTGAAAAAGGGGAAGCATAACCCCCATTTTTAAAAAGGGTAAAAAGGAAGACCTGGGGAACTACACGCCTCTCAGTCTCACCTCTGTGCAGCAAGATCATGGAGCAGATCCTGCTGGAACCTCTGCTAAGGTACACAGAAAATGAGGAGGTGATTGGTGACAGGTAACATGACTTCACTAAGGGGAAATCGTTCCTGACAAATTCTGTGGCCTTCTACAACAGGGTTACAGCATTGGTGGATAAGGGAAGAGCAACTGACATCACCTACCTGGACTTGAACAAAGCATTTGACACTGTTCCACATGATATCCTGGTCTCTAAATTAGAGAGACATGGATTTGATGGATGGACTGACCGGTGGATAAGGAATTGACTGGGTGCTTGCCTCAAAGAGTTGTGATCAATGGCTCGATGCCCAAATTGGAGACCAGTGATGAGTTGAGTTCCTCAGAGGTCAGTATTGGGACTGGTGTTGTTTGACATCTTTGGCAGTGACATGGTGTCCTGGTTCCAGCAGGGATGGGGTTAATTTCCCCAAGGAGCCCACAGGGGGCAGGTATTCCATCCCACGTGACCCATGCCCGGGCTATAAGAAGAGCTAGCTGGGGAGAGAAGAGCAATCGCCACTTGGGGGTGGGCTGCGGCAGTGCGGTCTGGTGGGTGCGCTTCCCAGCGGTACTGTGATAGCATCTTCATATCCCTTTATCGGTGTTACTGTTTTGTTTTCATCTTCCCTTTTGCTTTTCTGTTATATTGCACTAATTTAACCCACAAGTTTTGCCCTGTCTTTTTTTTTTTTTTTTTCCCCATGGCTATGGGAGTGGAGCAAGCATCCCTGTGGTTCTTTGTTGCTGGCTGAGGCCAAACCACGACTCATGGACAGTGGGATTGAGTGGACTCTCAGCAAGTTTGTTGACAACACCAAGCTATGTGGTGCGGTTGACACGCTGGAGGGAAGGGATGCCATCCAGAGGGACCTGGACAGGCTGGAGAGGTGGGCCCATGTGAAACCATGAAGTTCAACAAGGCCAAGTGCAAGGTCTTGCATGTGGGTTGGGAGAACCCCAAACACAAATACAGGCTGGGTGGAGAATGGATTGAGAGCATCCCTGAGGAGAAGCACTTGGGGGTGTCTGTTGATAAGAAGTTCACCAGGACCCAGCATCCTGCGCTGTATCAAAAGAAGAGTGGCCAGCAGGTTGAGGGAGGTGATTCTTCCCTTCTACTCTGCCCTTGCGAGACCCCACCTTCAGTACTCCATCCAGCTCCGGAGCCCCCAACATAAGAAGGACATGCACCTGTTGGATAGAGTCCAGAGGAAGACAATGAAGATGATCAGAGGGCTGGAGCACGTCTCCTGTGAAGACAGGCTGAGAGAGTTGGGGTTGTTCAGCCTGG
>NW_009648470.1:0-485 GCF_000708025.1 Charadrius vociferus | reverse complement strand
ATCAGGGAATGTAGTGGTAGGATGAGGGGTAATGGTTTTAAACTGAAAGAAGGTAGATTTAGGTTAGATATGAGGAAGAAATTCTTTGTTGTGAGGGTGGTGAGACACTGGAACAAGTTTCCCAGAGAAGTTGTGCATGCCCCATCCCTGGAAGCATTCAAGGCTAGGCTGGATGGGTCTTTAAGCAATCTGGTCTATTGGAAGGTGTCCCTGCCCTTGGCAGGGGGGTTGGAACCAGTTGCTCTTTAAGGTCCCTTCCAACCCAAACTATTCTATGATTCTATGATTTTCACACGGTATTGGAGTAGAGAAGACACACCACACTCACTCCAAAAACACAGTAATAAAAAGTTATAAATAAATAAACACTCATATTCATATATACAGACAACATGTGAGAATGTACTGGAATGTTTGCAGGACTGGTACTTCCAGCCTGCATAAATTTAAAATTTTGAAACCTGTCCTGGTTCCAGCAGGGATGG
>NW_009648469.1:0-3504 GCF_000708025.1 Charadrius vociferus | reverse complement strand
GTTCTTTGTTGCTGGCTGAGGCCAAATTATCTTCCTCATTTGGAACTTCTCTGAACTTCATAACTAAAAAGGGAGGAAAATAAAACAGAAAAGATGAGACCATGGAAATCCCAAACTCTAGGTTTTTTAATTCTTTGTTGCAAAGTACCAAAAGTATTCCTGAACTACAGCAATTTTTAGTGAGAGAAAACATCATTGATATTTTTCTGAGAATAATTGACCTTTCTTCTTGCAAGATGAAGGTCAAACAATGTGCAGAGTAACACTTCCTTCTCTGTCCGTCACCAGACATTGAGCTCCCAGGGACATCTCTGCTTCCAGAAACGACTTCTCAGAGCTCAAATGTGGAGACCAAACCCTGCTACAACTCCAACACTCCAGCTCTTCCTTGACATGGATATTCGTGTAACCCAAAACTTATATCCCTGCAGCATGATTTCCCTGTCAACACTTTCTCACATACTAAAAAAGCCTTGAATGACTAGCTATGACAGCACCACCTCCTAAAACATGTCATATTATCATTTTTCTTGACTCTACACTGCTTGTTCCCCACTCATAAAAGTGAGCTGTTTAGATGTGGTGTTGGGGGATATAGTGTAGGGGAGAACTTTGTAGAGTAGGGTAGATGGTTGGACTCAATGATCCCAAGGGTCTCTTCCAACCTAGACAATTCTATGATTCTATGATTCTATGATTAGTACTGGTTTGCCAAAGCAGCATCAGAAGCATCCCGTATCATACTTTTGATATTGGCCAATGCTAGATATCCTCCAGATGGTAAAAAATAATCTTCACAGACCTTGGAGACATTGGTGTGGTACCGTACCAGCTGACACCAGCTGTTGATTACCCAAACCTTGTAATTTTTATTTTCATTAATGTACACCAGCTGCAGGGCTTACTGTCACATGACATATACAATTGTCTAATCTCTGTATTTTCCTTCAAATCAGGAATTTTTCTCAATACCAATCTATGATGCTACAAATTAATTTTAACAAGCATTAGGATATTTGCTTTGTTCCTTTAAAATGCATGCTCAGAAGCACTCAGAGGACTACATAAGGTGTAGATGAAAAATTTCATTTAGAAGTATCATTCCAGTATATATATTTGTGAGGGGTCTTTTATTTATTCAGTTAAATCAGGAAAAATAATTGTCTATCTTAATTTTTATCCTTAGAAGCAGTATAATATATGCCAAATCAAACATATAACTCATCCATCTTTAATAGCTTTCTTTGTACCATATAACTGCACAGCAGCTGCTTTGTCAAATGACCAAGAAATTAGAGTTTGGCAAAACAGTGGTTTTCATCAGCATGTGACCTTAAGATAACATTTACATTTCAGGAGATGCTGTTGCAGTCAGAACAGAACTGCGGGGCAAACTCACATCTCTGGATACTCATGGAGGCATCTGACAGAAAAGCTAATAAATGCACCAGATTAGTACAGTTTTATTTTCCATAATTCTGAGACATGTTCAGCAATGTCAAACTTGTTCCCGTGCCTTTAAATGAATCAATAAACCCAAGTTTGCTCAGAAGCGGGGTGGAATTCATTTAGTTCATTACCATTTAAATGATAGATGGACAGGGTAAACTCTTTTCTTTTGAGGCAGGGGACGGAAAATGTGGAAATTAGAGCAGTGGTATTACATAGATGTGGGCTCCCAGGCTTAGATGATTTAATTCAGATGTTTACAAGGAAATTATTTGCTCCAAGAGGGCTCTTTGGTTACTAACAGGTATAGCAATCATATTTAAAATGTTTATACTTACAGTCAGGCTCCTGTAGCTTCAGTTACATAGGATTTACTGGAGGGTTTATCCTTGGGCTACTCTGTTGAGTGCAGAGAATTCAGGTGGGCGTTTTCAGAGGGTTAGGCTGCCAAGACATACAAAGTGAAAAACAACATGTTTAGAGGAGATATATTTTGCTTTTGCCATTTTGGCTATAATTTATTTCCTGTTTTTGCAGTAGGTCATTATTTACCTCTCCTAAATTGCAGGAAAATTCAAAGGGGACAGAGCTAAAAGGTAGGGTTTTGTGTGTTCATTATTTGCATGAGAAAAGGAGGTACCTGTGTAGCTGAGAACAAGAAGGTAAGAACTTCACACATAGCCCAGGATGAGTGAGAAAGCAACATTTCAATATTTTGTAAATTAATTCAGTTCTCCATCAGCTAAGTTCCATTGGGAAGAAGGAATAAAATGATAATTTATTTGGTTTTGTCTTACTTAAAAGAGAAACGTGTGACAGTTATGCTGCAAAATCACAAACGGCTTGCTTGATTTCTGTTTTTCTTATAACCTTGAAGGTCAATGTAAAGTCATTAAAAGTTTCCTAAGCACACACAGGTCTCTTCTCACCAGTTTCCACGGAACAGACTCGAGTCAGAACTATGGATAACTTGTGTGTGTACAGGGCTGTGAGAACATTTTGACCTTGATATCACACACAAGTGGTGGCAGGAGGAGCAGGACAGATAATTGTGTTGTGGTTTAGGCCAAATCATCTACTGGGGACCTGGGGGACCCCGGATGGGACCGACAGATGCTCTCCTCTACCCCTCTTCAAAGACAGAGGCAGAGGAGGGAAAAAGAGACTTATGAGTTCAGAAGGAACTAAACTACTTTAATGAAATATTAATAATAAAATAAAAGGAAATAATGAAACATATAGAAAACCGTATCAAGCTCCCAGGATGACAATCACGACACCGGCTGGCACTGGGGCAGTCCCAGGCTGGACTCAGTGACGGACAGGAACTGGATTCCGGATCTGCATTCAGGATTGGGATCAAAGGCAGACGAACAGAGTCCTCCTCAGACATCAGCCATTGCAGGAAGAGAGAGCTGACCCTTTGATCCCTCAGCTTTTATACTGAGCATGAGGCAGATGGGATGGAATCCCCTCGTTGGTCAGTTTTGGGTCACCTGTCCTGTCCACTCCTCCCTGAAGGTGGGACCCCACTGCACTTTTCCACTTCTGACCCTCCAACGGGACAACTAACAAAGTTAGCTGGCCTCGGTTGTTATAGCAATAAGTATAAGCAAGAGCCTCTCTGCATACCATGCCTGGGCATCAACTATAAACATAGGTCTTACCTCTCTGAGAGAGCGAACAGTGTCTGCACAATATGCTGTTAATTTCAGTAGTTAGAAGAGGCCCAGCTAAGAAGCAAAGTTACTCACTAAAATTGGTCCTGTTTTATCTCAAACCAGGACAGTGTCCCTATATCCTTATGATCTAGGATACAGTCATCCTAGTACAACCTTCCCTTGTTGAGAGAGCTTTAAACTAGATTGGAAGGGGGACGGGGATGTAACTAGGCTCAGTAGAGAGGCACCTGGCTGTAGTAGCCCAGCACTTGTGGGGCGGAGTGCTAGTATTTTTGAGAATCGGAAGGCCCACCACCCCTCTAGGGCAAAACCTACACGCTCAACTGCCGCTCTGAAATGCTTATAAACCAATGCATGCAGCATGGGGAACAAA
>NW_009648468.1:0-4124 GCF_000708025.1 Charadrius vociferus | reverse complement strand
TGTTAGCTTTAAGGTTGCTAGCATTAATGTTAGTTAGGCCTGTTATCTATATGAATTAGCTGATTTTCTGATATAGGGTCTTGGTGTGACCATTTTGTTATAACTTTGCCAGATGGTTGGCCTTGGGAATGTTTTTTCACAAGTATCTGGGCTACTTAATAGAGGAATTTCTGAGACATTCTCATGCATAATGAGGATTCTATCCTTGAGTCGTATGAAAAAGAACACCCAATCAAAGAGAGCAGGTATTGTTTTTTCTTTGAAATTAAACATCCCAGAGGAGATCAGCATATGAACCTTGAAAGTGCTACTAATCTACCATGTTTTGAAAGGCCTAGCCAACTTGGCAGAAAAGTGAAAATTCCGGGTGTACTAAACTGAACTACCTTCATTATAATACTAAAAATTACACCCATACGCCAAGAAGACCCTTGCCCATGTGAAGACCCTTCCCTTGCACTGGTGCAGTAACTGAGGAGAGTGACAGAACCAATATTATAATCATATGTAAAGTACTAACCAATCATTGTAACTGGGAGTGTGCTACCTTGTAACTTTTGTGTATAAATATGACAAGGAAACCGGCATGGGGTGTGCATGATTTGTGGAAATATTCCACTGTCCACCCTGGCCAGAATAAAGCAATGTCTCCTCTCTAAACAAAGTCTCTGTGTTTTGGGAGAATCAGGACTTAGAATTTTTGCAGGTAACAGTGAGACCCCACCTGTAGTACTGCATCCAGCTCTGGGGCCCCCAACATAAGAAAGACATGGACCTGTTGCAGCGAGTCCAGAGGAGGGCCACAAAGATGATCAGAGGGTTGGAGCACCTTTCCTATGAGGACAGGCTGAGACAGTTGTGGTTTTGCAGCCTGGAGAAGAGAAGGCTCCGGGGAGACCTTACAGCAGTCTTTCAGTACTTAAAGTTGGCCTACAGAAAAGGTGGAGAGGGACTCTTTATCAGGGAGGTGAGCGATAGGACAAGGGGTAATGGTTTTAAACTGAAAGAGGTTAAATTTAGATTAGATTGGATATTAGGAAGAAATTCTTTACTGTGAGCGTGGTGAGACATTGGAACAGGCTGCCCAGAGAAGTTGTGGATGCCCCATTCCTAGAAGTGTTCAAGGCCAGGCTGGATGGCGCTTTGAATAACTTGCTCTAGTGGAAGGTGTCCCTCCTGTAGGAGATGACTTGTAAGTCCCCAAAACAAAGACTGAGAGAAGCAGCCCAAGGAGAGATAAGGGGAGAGGGTGGAGGCCCTCTGAGCCTTTCAGGGAAATGTCTCAAACACTCTAGTACCCTGAAATGAATAATGCAGGTCTTGTGCTCAAAGAACTGATAAGGCTAACACTTGCTTATCTCTTCTATGACTCAGGCCAGAAGAAACTCCGCCTGAATAGCACAGGATGGGCATGGGGGGAGAAAGCCTCATGGAGACAGTTTCTGCTCAACTTGTGAAGCTTGTTTTCCTGACCATTGTGTCCGATGAATGACCCTTGCCTCATTATCTGCAAAATGCATATTAAAGTTGACAGCCCTGCATATGCTAATGAAGATTATAGAGATCATGCTAAACTACAAACCAGAGACCTCCCATTGGCTGGACCAATGCCTGAACCAGGACCAGTGATCTCTTTATCTCTGTCTCTCTCCCCCTCCCCCCATCCCTCTGTTCTTCTTTTAGAGTTGTTAAGTAACACAAGGCATACCTTACCTCTTGCCATAATTTGTTATATACCAAACCAATTATCATGGACCTAGTTAAGACATATATTAATCACTGTGGGAATCTAATAAATGTTTGTATACGGACCTTGAGAGTTGTCTCACCTTAGTCCATGTTGCTAATCTGAGTCACTCACCCCCGCTCTTCTGAATGGGGCATGACACCAGCCCATGGCAGGGGGGGTGGAACTAGATGATCTTTAAGGTCCCTTCCAACTCTAACCATTCTGTGATTCTATGATCTGAGGGGTTTAGTGTGCTGGCTGGGGAATGATTGGGCTATCAGGTGTGCAATAAAAGGTAGAAGTGGGGAGGAACAAAGAAGGACGGAAATAGAGTTTGGTGATAACTAGAAATTTATAAGTTGACTTAAGTTGATTTTATTGATTTATTTGAATGTAGAAATCAGTATATATTCTAACCTGACTCTTATAACTGTTGTCCGAAAAGCAGATTCGTTACCTGGTGTGCAACAGACCAATTCTCACACACTCAGGAGAGACATTAAATATTTATTTCAGAGTTGCGCAAGGCTGGGTGCTCGATAGCTTTCCACAAATCAAGCACATCAAATATCATTACCACAGTATCTTTTATACACACAAATTACATAATCATACACTCCTAGTTGCAATGATTGTTTAGCAATTACCATATAATTATAATATCCGCTTAGTCATTTCTCACACTATTGAGCCTGCGCAGAGAAAGGGTCCTCACCTGGGTGAGGGTCTTCCTGACCTATGGGAGGGTATTTTACTATTATAATGAAGGTAGTTCAGCTAGGGACATCTAAACTGCTGCTTTCTTTGCCAAGTTGTCCATATACATAATTAAGTCTGTATGTCTTTGATCTGGACCCTGATATTCCAGGAAGAAGTGTACCAGAAACACTTAAGATCAGTTTCTTTGATTTTCATCTTTTGGCTTTTAACTTAGCAATTGTTTATTGTTTTCCAAACTAGCTCATTCTGCAAAAGCCATGGCTAATTTTAACTCAGCAATAAGTACCCAATAATTGATATCATACCCATATTGCTAAATGTCATAGTTTTATTACCCCGGATTGTTTTAAACTGCGTTTTTAAAAATTGTTTGCTTGGCAGTGTTGTTAAATGTAAACCAAAGAGGACTTTTAAGAGTGAGAATGAGAGTGATCTTTGAATTGGGTGTCTTTGAATGGGTATAAATTCCCCTGCTTCTGCTTCTCACTTCTTTTTCCACATGGTTCTTGCTTTTAGAAACTGTTACCAAAAATCAGTCTAATCATGGTGGCTCCTGGAAGGGCTCTCGTGTTCCTGCTCTCTGTTTTCTTCTCCAGCCTGCCCTTTCAAACATATTGACCATTTTGGCTCTTTCCCCACACCCAACAAAGTTTTGGGAGTATCTTTGCGAGAGCGCTTGCAACAGTCAGTAGGATGGTAAAAAGATAACAACTCTCCTTGCTCCTTGTCTTCATCTTTGGCTTGCTCCTGGCTGCCTCAGGCACTGTTTGAGTCAATTTTGAGAATTGTTCCCTTTGGCCTCTGCTGTGCAACAGGCTTCTATCTTCCAGGATTGCTGGAGAGCCCCTAGGGTCCCACCTCTGTGAGTGTCAGGGTTGGGATGGACCAATAAGAAGCCACGTAAACTACATATGATGTTTTTTGGATTTGTCATATTCAAGAATTGAAGGAATAGGAGTAAACCATGGGGCACAATAGGATGCTAGACTAGGCTGAACAGGGGATTGTATGGAGACTCCCAAGTTCAGTGCTAGTCACACCTGCCAATCTTCTTCCCTCTCTCTACTGGAAATTGTTAGAGATCTGTTTAAAAAAAAAAAAAAAAAAGAAAATACTTTTTTCAGTGAAAGTAAACAGACTGGAAAGATTGACAGAGAAAAACAATATCCAGTTGTGGAGAGTGAATGACAGAAACAAAATAGGAAGCAACAAAAAAAGGAATTCTTTTTCTTTCAATATTAAACATATGTATTATTGCCAGGCATTGTCATCCTCAGAGTCAGCAACTCTGTACATTTTGGGAGAGAGTCTAGGAGATGACAGTTGAATGCTGTTACTGTTAGGCATAGACAATACTTATCTTTTGTCCTGGAACTCGTATTGGAGTTGATATTTTAAAGATCTATAAACATTCTGATTGGGTCAGTCCACATTAAGCAATTTTCTATGGGTTCTGTAACAACAATACACTTATCTATTGGGGTTATATACACACATCAGATACACTAAAGATCGAAGACTTGGGAGAGGTACTGCTCCTGTCTGCCACGGGGACCTAAAATGACCTTATTACAATTATTATACTTAACTCATATATACCTGCAACCATTACAATAGCAGCAAAGTAGTGTCAAAGGGGTGTCGTGTCGCCCTAGTCCGAAGGTACTTTGGAGGC
>NW_009648467.1:0-864 GCF_000708025.1 Charadrius vociferus | reverse complement strand
GACATGGCACATAACTTTGCCTTGGGTATATTATGGGCTGTTTAGCACAGGGGGAGGGCGGGGTATATGTCTTGGAGTTGTATTGTCTGGTGGCAGCAGTAGTAAGAGAGTTTGAGGTTTTGGAATATCCCTGGAATGTTTTGAATGATGTGTTTGGGTTTTGCAGGCTTGGTCTTCCTTGGCTAGGTGTGCAGTAGAGGGAGATGTCTGGAAGCTCCCCTGATGGCCGCAGCAGGAGTCATTGTACCTGCAGAGCCCCTGTGATAAAGGCCATGCACGTACAGCCTCTGCAGGCCCTGGGATGTATCTCCTACCTGTGCAGCCCCTGATGGACCCCGTCAGCACCTGTGAAAGATGCTGATCTTTTCTAAACCCTACTGCCTCCCATGACAGCACCAACAGCTGCAGTGAGTGCTAGACCTCCTGTGACCTTGGTGGTGGGTGCTGCAGCTGACCTACAGACCCCATCAGTGCCAGCATCAGTAAGCCCTGTAGAGAAGAGGAAAGGTGCAACAGGACCAGAGAGCAATGGCCAACCAGGGACACCACACAAGGAAGGAAGAGATGTAACCTCTCGATTGCTGTCCCTAAGTGAGCTATGAGACCCGCTGTCGGGAGTGGGAGCAAGTGGCTACTTGGCTACTCTGCTGGGATAGCAGAGGTGATAGTTTGGACTGAGATGGCAGAGAAGCCAAGTGGTTGGGCTTATAAGGTCGAGAACAGGGTGTTGACATGGCTCTTGGAAGACCCCTGCAATCCCTCACCCTCTGGAGGTGACTCCTGTTAGGTGTGAGGAGAAGGTTTCCCTATAGAGATGATATCCCATGTTACACATTGAAGTGGACAACTGTTGGGAGGTGTGTT
>NW_009648466.1:3376-4925 GCF_000708025.1 Charadrius vociferus | reverse complement strand
TACGGCCCAGTGAGGGACCCCTCTGCTTCCAGTACAGACCAGTACGGACCAGTGAGGGACCCCTCTGCTCCCAGTACGGACCAGTACGGCCCAGTGAGGCACCCCTCTACTCCCAGTGCGCCAGTACGGCCCAGTGAGGCAGCCCAGTGTTCCCAGTGCGGACCAGTACGGCCCAGTGAGGGACCCCTCTGCTTCCAGTACAGACCAGTACGGCCCAGTGAGGGACCCCTCTGCTCCCAGTGCAGACCAGTACGGCCCAGTGAGGGACCCCTCTGCTCCCAGTGCAGACCAGTACGGCCCAGTGAGGGACCCCTCTGCTCCCAGTGCAGACCAGTACGGCCCAGTGAGGGACCCCTCTGTTCCCAGTGCAGACCAGTACGGCCCAGGGAGGTACCCCTCTGCTCCCAGTATAACCACTCCTACAGCCCAGTGCTCCCAGTACAGACCAGTACAGCCCAGAGAAGCAGGCCAGTGACCCCAGTACAGACCAGTATGGTCCAGAGAGGCACCCCAGTGCTCCCAGTGCAGACCAGTATGGCCCAGTGCTCCCAGTACAGACCTGTATGGCCCAGTGAGGCAGCCCAGTGCTCCCAGTACAGACCAGTATGGCCCAGTGAGGGACCCCTCTGCTCCCAGTACAGACCAGTACAACCCAGTGAGGCACCCCAGTGCTCCCAGTGCAAACCAGTATGACCCAAGGAGGCAGCCCAGTGCAGACCAGTATGGCCCAGTGATCCCAGTGCAAACCAGTATAGCCCAGAGAGGCACCCCTCTGCTCCCAGTGCAGACCAGTATGGCCCAGTGAGGTACCCCTCTGCTCCCAGTATAACCACTCCCACAGCCCAGTGCTCCCAGTGCAGACCAGTATGACCCAGTCAGGCAGCCCAGTGCAGACCAGTATGGCCCAGCAAGGCACCCCAGGGCTCCCAGTACAACCCAGTGCAGACTAGCAAGGCACCCCAGTGCTCCCAACGCAGCCCAGTCCCCCAGCCCTAAGCTCCAGTACTCCCAGTAAGCCCAGTATGGAACCCCTGCGCAGCTTAGTATGTCCCAGCGAGGCTCTCCAGTGCTCCCAGTACAGCCCAGTGCACCTGCCCCACATCCCAGTGCTCCCAGTACAGCCCACACCCCAGCCCTGCACCACCGCACGGCACCCCAGTCCTCCCAGTACAGCCCAGTCTCCAGCCGTGCACCCCAGTGCTCCCAGTACAGCCAGGTGCACCTGCTCCACATCCCAGTGCTCCCAGTACAGCCCAGTCCCCTGGCACGGCACCCTGGTACACACTGCTCCCAGTGCCTCCCAGTCCCACATCCCAGTGTTCCCAGTGCTCCCAGTCTCACAACCCAGTGTCCCAGTGCTCCCAGTGCTCCCAGTGCCACCTAGTCCCACGCCCCAGTGCTCCCAGTACACTCCAGTCTCCCACACCAGTGCTCCCAGTCCCACGCCCCAGTGCTACCATTGCCTCCCAGTCCCACACCCCAGTGCTCCCAGTACACTCCAGTCCCCCACCCCAGCGCTCCCAGTCCCCCACCCCCGGGCCCCACAGCG
>NW_009648466.1:0-311 GCF_000708025.1 Charadrius vociferus | reverse complement strand
CCCCTCTGCTCCAAGTGCGGACCAGTATGGCCCACTGAGGCAGCCCAGTGCTCCCAGTGCAGACCACTACAGCCCAGTGAGGGACCCCTCTGCTCCCAGTGCAGACCAGTACGGCCCAGTGAGGGACCCCTCTGTTCCCAGTGCAGACCAGTACGGCCCAGGGAGGTACCCCTCTGCTCCCAGTATAACCACTCCTACAGCCCAGTGCTCCCAGTACAGACCAGTACAGCCCAGAGAAGCAGGCCAGTGACCCCAGTACAGACCAGTATGGTCCAGAGAGGCACCCCAGTGCTCCCAGTGCAGACCAGTAT
>NW_009648465.1:0-270 GCF_000708025.1 Charadrius vociferus | reverse complement strand
CCCGGGGGTCCCCACGTGTCCCCGGGTGTCCCAGTCCCTGGGTGTCCCCCGTGTGTCCCCAACCCCGGGACTCTCTTCCCATCCCTGATGCCACCTTGACCCCATCTCCTGTCCCCTTGGGACGTGGTACCTCCCAGCCCTGGAGATGGCTCTGGCCATGCCCGGGTGTCCCCAAGTGTCCCCGGGTGTCCCCCTTGCCCAGGTGTCCCTGAGTGTCCCTACTGCCCGGGTGTCCTGGGATGACCCCATTGCCCAGGTGTCCCCAGGGTG
>NW_009648464.1:10607-23746 GCF_000708025.1 Charadrius vociferus | reverse complement strand
TAGTAACAGACCACATGCCTTATGTTACCTGTGCAAGATCACAGAGTTTGGTTGTTATCATCTTGGTATGACAACTAGCTTTGTGAACCAGAGTGTGGCATTAGGTGTCTACTACTGGGAAAGTAGTCCCAGTCCCAGTCCCTGCCCCTGCTTGCTGGCTGGCTGCCTGCCTGCCCGCCCCCCCACCCCAACACTGTGCAGTACGCAGTCCGGGGACAGAGGCCAAAGGCTAAGAACTCTCTGTCTAGAAACTCAATCATCCCACAAAAGTATAAGATCAGAAACTGGGGGGGTGGGTGTAAGACAGACAAGTCACCTGCTTCTGTTGTTCCAGCTTCCCTTGTCAGAGCTCTGGAGCCTGATTACCTCATGACTAAGACCACTGAGGATTAACTACATGCTATCAACTTCATGGGACTGCATACTCACAACTGATTTATATGTATGATATGATTGTTAAGAACTGCCTGCTTTGAATATGTAGTATTAAGTTAGACATTACCACAAAATGCATTGTTAATGTATATCATCCTAGTCAAATTTTGTTTTAAACTGACTTATCAGTCTTCTAAACACTCCCATTAGTGATCTGCGATGATATCCTAAACAATACACATAAACATATATATGCGGACTCAGACATAACACAAAAGTAAACAAGTTACTCAACTTCGAGACCAATGCTGTTTGCATCCTGCTTCATCAGAGCAGCATGGGTTTGTCTGCAGCCATCTGCTTCGACATGCCCTCACAAAACCTGGCTCCCATCTGTCTTGTGGAGCAGTAACAAGAGTGCTCAAAACGCTGCCAGCATGACAACTTATTTGTTTCCTTTTGGTTTTAAGTACATTTCAAATTGCAAGTTCACATTCTAGTCATGAATGATCACCTCTTGGTGACAGTAAACTGTTATTTCTCATGGTTGTTCCTGTTCATACAGGTATATGCTTCGTCTGTTACAGGACAGAAATCTTGCCCTATCTTACGTTACTCAGCTTAAGCTAGCATTGGCATACTCATTTGTAGTAACAAGTCCCATTTTAGGAGTCAAGCTTCCTAAAAATACAACGCATCTGATACTCTTTTTTTCCCCCCTCATATAACATTTATGCCTCGTTTTAATACTTGATCACTGTACATACCTCATTTATGTAAAGCAGCTTAAAAGAAGTCACACCTTTCATCAGCAAAAATACAGCCCAAGACAATCTTTCAGATAGAGAGGATCTTTCTACCGATGAGGGGAGAAAGTATCAGCTCATAGAAAAACTCTTAAACCAGTGGCCCTCAATACCATTGGAACCAGGTGTAGATTAACCACTTCTTGAGATATCATCTACGACTGACGTCCGTCTCTTTAGGTGCTGCAAACAGCTTTTTACAAGGAGTAGGACTCTAAACTCGCGCGCAGTTTCAATACAAGGGTGCCACGGAGTGTGAGGAGATACAGGCTGCCGCCACGCACCCCCCACCCCCGCATAGTCGCATACCCACCTCCAGGAAGGATTCTAACGAATCCTGTCTCTCTTCTTGTGGTGGACGGAAGAAGTTCAGAGTCCGCAGTCCCCAAAACCCCTTATTCTGTGATGTGGCACCTAGGCCTTGGAAACCACTTGCAGTGCACACACAGAAAATGCTTTCCTTTTACCCAGATGAGGCACCGAGAGTGCAGGGACCCAGGGAAAACACCTGCGTTCTCTTGCCTAGTCCAAAAAATAAAGCAGGGGATTTCCTCCCCCTCACACCCCACTGCTCTGTCACTTAGGTGCGATAAACTAAAGGAGTCTCCCCCGGTTGGGGGGGGGCGAAGTAAAGAAAAGGGACCTCTTTAGTACCCACTCAGTACTGCGGGGGAGGGGGAGTATAGAAAGAAACCAGAGTTGGGCCCAGAACCTTTTGTCATACCGGGCAGCTTGTCTTCCCTTTTTTGCCCCTCACCACCTCCTTGGCTCAGCGAAAGGAGAGAAAACAAAAGCCAGAGATTCCAGTATGGGAGGGGACGAGGAGCTTCGCGTCCAGTCACAGAGAGCAGAACATAAGAAGGGGAAAACGACATGAAGAAGCTCCTCTCCACCCCTACCCACTAGGTCCCCACCTCACCTGCTTGCCGCGGTAGAAAAGGCGCTGGCGGTCAGGGCTCACACAGAATGTCTTCTGGATCTTCTCCCGCAAACATTCAATCTTGGTGAGACGGCTCAGATCATCAATAGTATGGGTCTCAGTGCCGTCTATGGTACGAACTTGGATCCACATGGTGTGCGCTCAGCCACCGCGATGAAAGGGAGATCTTGTTCTCCGAATGTGTGATAACGGAAGACAGATTAGGCGTTTCCCTCACTTCTTTGTTCAGCTCAATGGAAGCAGGTTTTTTTAATCCCGCCGAACAGGCACGAGCCTCCCCGCCCGCAGGCCTCACTCAGAAGGGCACGGACAGGTATAAAAGACCTGACCCAATCCTCATCTACTTCCCAGGTGCACCCCGTAATCACACAAACAGAACCGTAAGCTCTTCAAGCCAGCCCAACACGAAGCAAAGTCTGCGGGAATCGCCACAAGCAGATCTAGCAAACACCACCCGTAGCCATCACCAATCCTCAGAGAATATTTACTAGTCGCTACCGCTCTCGTACAGAGGTCACGGCGCCAATAGTAATCTCGCGAGAGCCCTCAGCCGTAAAGAGACGGCATTGGGAAGTGGGGGAGGAAAGAAAGCATCATCACCTCTCCTTCCGCATTCGGCTTTATATAAAGCCCCGCCCCGTCCTTTGAGCATTCTCTGTCTGGCGGGTTTTTTTTCCTCCTGCTCGGCAGTTGTATCAAGGACTTGGGGGGGAATAGTTGAATGCGTGCGCAGAGAAGTGGCCATTATTGTTCCTATAGGAGCCAAGCGGGAGTGACTTCTCGTGCCCTCACAGGGCAAGGCTTCTCTAGTCTCAGGCCTGCAAATTATACCAATGACATAGGAAGTAATTCTGTGCTTCCACCTTTCCCTTTCAGACACACACAGAGTCAGGACCCAATGTGTCAGGTGTGTCACAGTGACACAAAACCATGGACCTGACATGGCATAAATAAAAAGCAAGTAAAACTGCTTTGCATCTACTGATGAAATCTAGGCCCCAATGTTTCCCAGTAAAAAAAGTGCCATCAAAACCTCAATTCAGCCAGATCTAGCTCTGCTTAATAAATCCAGAATATATCTGTCTGCTCTTATCATATTAGAAAAGTGCATATGTGAGCCAGGACAAAAACATCAAGCCTCCTTTTTTAACACAGATCAGCTGTGTTGGTTTTATTTGCTACATTTTCTCTCAAGACTCCAAGTAACACTGAAAAAGTCTGGACTTTTCATGTATACTGGTAAAATGGTACTGTAAAAACATATCTGATGCAGTACCCAGTGGGATTCAGCTTATGGATATAGGTCTCTGTGATGCTATTATACCTGGGAGCATTGAAGCCTACATTTTTTGTCAGAGTTCATGGCAGCTTTGTTGCCCGAGTAGTAAAATTTTAGAGACTGAGATAACAAACTGACAGGTTCCAGATGATAGAGATGTGGTTTTGTGACTTTTTTGTATCAGGATGATATCAAAGATCCCTGTATATTAATTTCAGCTCTGACATAATTCCCCTTTTGGCCTTGGTTGAGTTACTTTTAAGGCCTAACTCATGAGTATTAAGCACTTGCAAAGGCAGCTGAAATAAATGAGAGCTGCTTAATCCTCCTGGAAATCTGTTCCTTGCCTTTTTATCTCCATTATTCCATCTCTGTTGTTGCGATAACACATACCTTCCTGTAACTATACCTACACCAGAGTGTCAAAGAGACACAAGTTCGGAGTTTGGTTTATAGCTTGGTGGTGGTGTTACAAGCTCCAATTCAAGTAATGTAGTGCACGTGATCTAGTCAAATCTTTGTGTGCCAGCCTTCTTGGCTTCCCTGAAACATTCAAAGATGATTAATGCAGAAGAATACAGTAGGAATGTGGGTTAATAGTCATAACTAAAAAGAGGTAAATCAAGCTGTCTTCAGCTTTGCCCTAATTCCACTCTACCACCACCTTGAAGGGAACAGTCCCAATATAATCCCTTTGCAGTGTCTTCTGTTTTGCAGATCACAATCTTTCTCTTGCAGCTACTGCTAACAACAGAATGTGTCTCCTCTGGAGTGGGGAGAAAAAAGTTCTGGAGGGACTCTGAGGGTCAGTTTTAATAGGTTTGAGGAAATAGAATCAATATTTTGTGGGACCCTATGTAGAAAGCACAGAATCAGCTTTCTGGAATAGGAAACACCTTTTGCTAGAGAGACCGAGACTGAAAGAGGATCAACCTGCTACAAAACTATGTCTGGAAATCCATTACCTAGTTGGGGTTGTAAAGAAACAGAGATCAGGTTGCTGGCACGGGAGTTACTGATTAGAAAGATCACATTGTTATGAATTGATTGTAGGTGGCCTGTTTTGTAACATGCAAAATGGAATTGGAGACTAGAATATAAAGGGAAAGAAAGAATGTAAAAAGTTTTTGACTGGTAGTCTGTGAGAGGATATGAAAAGGGGAGGTTATTGGGGAGGTTAGAGGAGAAGTGAGCTAGTTATTTAGCAGGAGTTGATGTCCTGATTGGGTGTGCTGATGAGAAAATTATATACTGATAAAAAGAGAAAATAATTGAGCAGCATAGTATGCATTATGGACTGGAATGAGGGCAGCAGAGACTAATTTATCAGCAGAGAAATTACAGTATGAGCCATCTGATGTATTAAGCAATAATACAGTTAGGTGGCAGCAAAGATAAGGTTTGAGACAGTAGAAATGATTAATAGAGTTGTTTTCTTGCAAGAAAATCCTATAACAGCTTGAATGACTAAAGGGAGAACCCTCTGTGGATGAGGTCTGCATGGTGTGCTGTGCATGGGTCAGAGTCCTGTTCAATGCTACACAGATAGCAACTGGCTTGGGTTACCTGGCTCTTACAACAAGGGTCCAAATTATGTCAGGCAGTGTGTGAGAAAGGCATTACCCACTTCAGCTTACATTTCCTTAAGCGCTGGCCAGTTTTACCATTGGTTCCTAATATAATATTGCCTTAACTATATTATAATAAATATATTTATGTATTGCTGTGCATTTGCATATACCACATAATTTTCAATCTTTAGAAACATCAGTATCTTCTGTATCATAACACTAGATTTCTATTCACAAGCTACTCATGTTATATACAAATACAATTTTCATTTTTGGTTAATAAATTAGCAATACTGATACTTTGTTTTCAGCATTTTCTTTCCATGTTAGAAATACTGCAAAAGAAAAAAATTCACACTTCAATGCCTTAGTTTCCAGTATACTGGTCATAATTTTTATTCTATTAAATTTTGAATGATATTAATTTAGTTCATAAATATAAAAAAGCTCTCTAATGTATTAGCTAAAGGATATATGCATTTTTATTCCTTAAACAAGTTTAGTTTCTATAAGAAAATAAAGTTTTGATAAGCAAGTAACAATCACAGAGTTTTCAACTTTTCCCCACATTTCACTTTTAAAGAAAAAAATATTTTTTTTCTTTTTCCCTCTACTTCCACATTTCTGGAAATGTATATCTAGACTAAGTTCAGTCATCATTATCTGCATTTTCTCTGTCTGACATATATCTGCTAACAACTGTTTCAGGGAAGCTAGTTGTGATATAATTTTTTGGTAGAGATCAGAGTAGCCCATCTGAGGTAAGCAAAGACCTCCATAATAAATAAAATACGCCCAAAAAAAACTGTAATTCACTCTCTTTTTATTTACTCCTTAATTCTCAACTTTGTTTTCCCTCTTTTTATAGGCAAGGAATGTAGACATCTCATTAACTCAAATGGAAATGAACAAGATTATCTTTTTCAAGTATGTAACATACCTCCTGTAAGCTGAAAATATTTTTATTCTATTGCTATAAACATTTCATAAAGGTGCAATAAAATTTTATCTCTAGTGACTGATAAACAGAAAGCATAGGAGTAGAATCAGCCTTCTACGATGGCATGACTGAATGGGTGGATGAGGGGAGGGCAGTGGATGTTGTCTGCCTTGACAGAAGCAAGGCTTTCGACACTGTCTCCCACATCATCCTCACAGGCAAGCTTAGGAAGTGTGGGTTAGATGAATGGACAGCGGGGTGGATTGAACAGTGGCTGACAGATAGAGCTCAGAGGGTTGTGGTTAGTGGTGCAGAGTCTAGTTGGAGGTCTGTAACAAGTGGTGTTCCCCAGGGGTCAGTACTGGGTCCAGTCCTGTTCAATATGACCTGGATGACCCATCAATGACCTGGATGAAGGGATAGAGTGTACCATCAGCAAATTTGCTGATGACACAAAACTGGGAGGGGTGGCTGACACACCAGAAGGCTGTGCTGCCATTCAGCGTGACCTGGACAGGCTGGAGAGTTGGGCAGAGAGGAACCTCATGAAATTCAACAAAGGCAAGTGTAGGGTCCTGCATCTGGGGAGGAATAACCCCATGCATCAGTACAAGTTGGGGGCTGACCTCCTGGAGAGCAGTTCTGTGGAAAGGGACCTGGGAGTCCTGGTGGAGGACAGGATGACCATGAGCCAGCAATGTGCCCTGGTGGCCAAGAAGGCCAATGGCATCCTGAGGTGCATCAAGAAGAAGGCCAGCAGGTTGAGGGAGGTCATCCTCCCCCTCTACTCTGCCCTTGTGAGGCTGCATATGGAGTATTGTGTACAGTTCTGGGCTCCCCAGTTCAAGAAAGATAGGGATCTGCTGGAGAGGGTCCAGCAAAGGGCTACAAAGATGATTAGGAGACTGGAGCATCTCTCTTATCAGGAAAGAACTGCAAAGAACTCAGACAGCATGGACTATAACTCAAGGCCGGAGTGGGAGGCTGGTACAAGTCAGTCTAGGTCAAGCACACAATTACAAGACTGATATGAAAGGAATCTGCAGGATGGAGCACAAAGCTTGCCCAAAGAATAACAAGGCGGCCTCTTCAAGAAAGAGAAAAGAAACCACCAAGGACTCTCAGGACCACCACTAAGGCTAAAAGTACACGTGTGGCTGGGAGGGGTTAATGAAATAATTTTCATATGTATAATTGTCATGAATATGTAAAGCCTACATTGTAATAAATAGGGTCTAGCTAGAAGCTGTGGTATGCATGCTGGGCGGAGTGATCTCCCATGCATCCAGCGCTGCAATAAAGAGAATGCCTGCTTCTTAATACTACATTGGTGTTAAGGAGTTTATTCCCGATTTCAGTGACAAGTATACAAAATTTCATTGTTGCTCACAGACTAAAAGTTAGTTGTAAATGAATTTTAGTTAGTTTCAGTAATAGTAGTAAAAAATATAAAATTCCCTACTAATAAATCAAGTGTATTCTTATAGCAACCTTTGCCTGATAATCTCTTTGTACTTCACCAAAAATAAATGTGCCTTAGAACAGTACAGGCAATATTGCAGTGAAAAACATACAGTGGACATAGGCGGTGGTGTCAAAAAAGAAGAGTTCTGTGCTTGAACATTTATGTCAATGAAGAGAACAAATGTATGCTAAGCCTTGGAGAGTTAAGGTATATTAAAGCTCACAGATTGAGAAAGTGTCTTCCAACTCAAGAAGGGGTTAAGTCTGAGGGAAAAGGCTATTGAGGACTTGAGCTTGTAGGTGGCTGTGTTGGAAGTGACTGATGGGGCTGGGGGACTGAGACACAAAGTGGGCCTGAATTAGCAGTTAGCTGGTGAATGGTGAGACAGAAGAAGCACATACAGTGCAGGAGACACCATTGTGTAGAGATAGAATGAGAGATGGATTGCACAGAGAAGCTTGCAAAGAAGAGCAAAAGAGCTTGAGAGAAAAGTTCCAGGTTTTTTCATTCTGGGGGAAAGGGGGAAGAGGTGAAATATAAAAAAAAAAGAACCCAAAAAAACCCCCAAAACCCCACAAACTGTCTTACTGTTTCCAGACTAGATTCCTCTATTTCATAACTAACTACTTGCATATTTTCCAATTTTGCACTTTTAGATCTGTCTACAGGGAAGGATTTTAGGGTGCATATGGCTACCTACAATAACAGCATTTATTTTGGACACCAGTCATCTCTTATAGAGAAAACAAATCTTATTGAGTAAATGCTGTCAGAAAAAGAATTTGAACTATAAGAAACATTAGGAGAAACCCCAGCTCCTGAACTATACATATATACTGACTCTTGGGCAGTATACAAGGGATTAACTGCATGAGTTAATAAGTGCCAAACTGACAACTGGACAATGAGATGTGTGAATTTCCATCTATGGGTTCGACATGTTGATATTTGTGTCACCTGGAGTGTCGGGGAATAGAGGGAGCACAATGCCACACCTGATGACTTAGCTCAAATTAATAGCACTACTTTACTTCCTAATCCCTGTCCCTTGATGCTCTATCTCCTGATGAAGAAACCCTTGCTAAATGGGCCCATGAAAAATCTGGGCACCTGGGTGTTCATGGCATACATAGATAGACTCGAAGCCAGGGAATTCCGTGTACCCGAGAAGCCATTTGGGAACTAGTACAGCAGTGTGCAGTCTGTAAGCTTAAAAGTTGCCTCAGCAGCTTTATGGGCAGATTCAACAAGGCCCTGTTCATGGACATATCTGGCAAATAAATTACATTGGGCTCTTACCAAAAGCAGTTACAGTACATTCAAAACAAAACAAAATAAAACTTTCTTAGCTGAATGGTTTACTAATATAATCTGTAGCTTATAATATCTTTGGGAAAGGTAAACTGTATGTGAATCAAGGGGTGGAATGTAGTGATCCTGACCGGAAGACCTTTGTATACTGAGGAGCTAGTGATCCACATAACAGTTACCCTAAGTAAGCCCAAACCTGTGCTGTGCTGTGCTGTGCCATGCTATGTATATAGCGTGGCCTTCAGGCCTGTGTTGGGTTGCACAAATCCCTTGGTCGCAGGATAAACTCAGCAGCTTATTGTAACAGAAGAGCCCGCAGGCAGCTCCCACTTCGTACTGGAGATTACGCCACCTGCATGGCCTTTCCTATATCTATCAGTGCAGCAAGAAGCTCTTATGCGAACACCCTTCCTGTTTCAACAGTAAAAATCATGGAGTTGTTTCCTCATAAGAAAATCCTATAATAGCTCGAATGACCAAAATGGGAGAATCTCTGCTATGAACAGTGTCCTTGTGGTGTGCTATGCGTGAATCAGAAGTCTGTTCGATGCTACGCTGCTTGGAGTCCCCAGCATCTAAAGAGACGTAATATTATCTATGCTATTCTCTCTATTATGAAGGGACTGGAGCATCTCTCCTACGAGGAAAGGCTGAGAGAGCTGAGACTGTTTAGCCTGGAGAAGACTGAGAGGGGATCTTAACAATGTATATTCATCCTCTCTATAAAACCTTCCAAACTTAGCCCCTACACACCTCTCCTCAAGAAGCAGGTCTCGTGTTCTTTTGCATCACAGTATTCTCAGGGCTCACCTGACAGTGATGTACTTTAGGAGGGAGAATCTCTCACTGAGCAGGAACAAAGAGCTGTAAAAGGGTTACAAGGTCTTGTGAAACAGGATACTTTGTATAAACAATGCATGCCTTGCCAATGAATGTACCCTTGAAGAAGAACAAAAGGCTGATAACAAGGGAACATCCCTTGACCAGAGAACCAGACAACTGCTAAAAGAAGCAGAAAGTCAACAAAGATCTGTAGTAACTAGGGGAAAGGTAAAGGCGGCAGTGGGAGATAGCAACCACCACTCAATTAGAGACTGGACAGAACTACACACGCACACACCCCCCCCAACACACACACCCCCCCGTACTGGAGCATGCACACATCAGTTAAAGGGCATTGTAGCTTTAAATGAAAGGGAGAGACTGTACTAACCAGTATAAAGTGTTCAGATAAGGTACTAACTAATAACTGCAACTAAAGGTGTGTATTTCTGTGTTTTGAACCATATAAATATCCCGAGGAGTTTGTAGGCCGGTGTGCTGGGTCCCCCCCACGCATTGACATGCGGAAAGCAGACTCCACAACTTAGAAAGTTGTAAAGTAGGTATGTTTATTCAGTGCTGGGCAGCACGGGGGGTCGCCCCACCACAATCATGCGTGCCTAATGCAGCGGCTTTCTCAAATATATATATATTATTTGATTACATAATCATGAGATTTCCCAATTTGCCTATACATAGACATGACCTGTCCCCGCTTCGTATTAAAATTAGCTCTAAGAAATCATTTTCATAAACTCTTCCCAACTGCGCTTGTGCAGTGCCTCCTGGTGGTGGTCGTTGAGGGTTGTGAGGATGAAGGCTGATGATTCCTCTTCATCACCGCAAATAACCTTTTGTCTTTGCGCAGACTCAGTTCTTCTCTGGTCTTTGTCCAGACTGCAGGGTTGGTTTCAACTGCTTTTCGAGACATGTTCTTGTCTGTTATCAGGAGCTGTCCTTGACAATGTTACAAGACTCCTTGCTTCATCTAGTTCTCAGTAACATTTACCCGTGGGTTTTATCAGGCCTACCTTTTAAGTTATTTCACTACTACTATCCCTGACTCAGCATCATGCAACTGACACTACATGGAGTAAGTAGGTTGCGTTGGCCACAAAAAGGGCTCAAATGGGAAACCCCAACCGCCCAGGAATCCTGGAAGAGATCATGGGCTGGCCAGGAGGCAAATATTTTGGAGAATGGCCTGAGGAGGTGACCTGTCTTGAAGAGGCCTCACTGCATAATAAATTACCAGAAAATGAGAAGCAATATGCTCTGTTTACCTGTTATGGTTTGAGAGACACATAACAATTTGTTGTCGTTTAGACAATCATTCTATCACCCGATGACCCCTCCCCACCTGGGAAGGGGAATCCGGAAAAACAAGGAAACTTGGGAGCTGAAGTATAAACAGATTAATATAAATAGATTTAATAAAATAAGAGGAGATAATTAACATTAATGACACTAAACAAACCCAATATTTATACTGGCACCAATATAAAATATACAAGGATTATACTCGGCCAATTCTATGAGCAGGAAGCTGTGCACTCCCAGCAGTGGACAGCAAATGTCAGACACTGCGAGCGCTACGGCTTCAGGAGGAAGGGAAGGCCTCAGGAGTGCAGCACCAGGGCATGAAGTTCTCAGGATCACAGCCATCAAGGGAGAGAGAGAACTTCGCAGCAAACTTTCTAATTTATAGTGAATGTGACGTTGATGGTATGAAATAATCCTGTTGGCCAGCTTGGGTCAAGTGCCTGGGTCTCGCTCCTCCTCATCCCCACACCTGGCAAGCTCGAAAACACTGAGACGTTGAGACCCACACACCATAGCTGGCTGTAAAGTAAATATTTTCACAAATTCAGACACTGGAGTCTTCTAAAAGTGCAGTTTTCCCAAGTATTAGAAGAGAAATTAGTCCTGTGTCGCTCAAACCAGGACATTACCGATGGGTCCTACCATACTGTGGGAAAACGCAACTTTGTAGTGACCAGTCTAACATGTGAATTCACTAATTCATCACTTAAGTCATGAGGTTTCTATCCCACAATTTCTCTAATTCATAACTCGCAACTCACAATTTACTCTTGCAAGAGTAACTCTTGCAACTATGAGTCACCTAGCCAACGGTGAGAGTGCTCATCCTTCCTCCTCTGTCACGGTGCAGGTGTCCCCTGTATCAAACAGGGAAGCACGAAAGCCTTAGCAGTCCTTCTGCTGTTGGATCTGCTTCAAAAGCTTTTGGATAAGCTGACGTTTTTATACCTTCCAGCTTGGAAGCTTGATCTATACCATTTCCATAAGTTAGCAGATTCTGAAGAAACTGCCAGACAATCAATATGCAAGGATGATGGCTGCAGGAAAGAGCAAGCTGCAGGCAATAATGGCTGCATAATGACCTTTTAGCTCTTTCTGGCCAGTGTCCTGCCTACATTTTGCCCTTGCTTTGACCTAATCACTCTGCTCCGAGCATACATCAGTCATTAGCATAAGCTGTGTTAGCCAAAATCTGAGCAGGAGTTGAGTGAACAGTTACACCTGCACTCTACTGCCAAAGGGATTGAGAAAAATGCATTGGCAATATCAATTTTAGCACACCACTTGGTTGCCTTTAACTCCAGTTCGTACATGAATTCCAGTATGTCCAGTACTGCTTTTCTGCTTCGGACCTTCCAACGGGGTAAATAACAAAGTTAGCTGGCCTTGGTTGTTATAGCAATAAGTATAAGTAGGAGCCTCTCTGTTGTAGTAAAATTGACATTAACTAGGAAAACTAAATGTAAAATGTAATTGAAGCAACCAAGGAAACCTGCTGCTGCTCAAGTCCTCTATACCGCCCCAACCCTATTTAATTGTTTACCTAATATTAAAATAGAAAAATGTGGGAGCGTACTTAAGAGAGAATGGACATATATTGAATCAGCCATGCGAGGACACAGACTGACTGTAGGCCCTCATCCTTGAAGTCACCTTGAGGAGAGAAAAACAGGAGCGACAGTGATTGTTTCACCATGAATTGAGAAAACAAGCCTGGAGGAGTCGGACAAGCAGGTGGAAAAACAGAGATTAGATGAACCAATCAGGAAAGAAGCTGAGTTGCATGCTCGCCTCGTACAAAGGACTATTAACTAATCAACTAATGTGTGAACGCGTGTAGTGATAGATAAATTGTATATAAGGGACAGTAAAATATCAATAAAGTGGCTTCTGTATGATTCACATTGAATCATGTGAAGTCCAGTTTCTCTTCTCAGATGGTGACCCCGACGTGATTCGGACCTGCGCAACAAAAAGAAGAAAGAAAAGCGGGGAATAGCCCAGAAGGAGAGGCTGGCTGGAGTACGGCTCAGCGAGACTGAAGACCGGGGCGGACCGGAGTGTTATAAATGGCGGTGACAAATTTTTATCCGTGCCAATCAGGATTATCCAAATAGAATTTATTGAGCAAGCAATAAACAGGCAAAACAGCGCTGGGTGGCCGGGGAGTCTCCGCTCCACCAATGGCATGCACCTTACTGTCACTAGAGCCCCCCTCTTATAGTCCTTTAGGTCCGAGTTAAAATCTTGATTGACGTGGCTTTCTCCGATTTCTTCTCTGGTTTATCTTTCCTGTTGATAGGGGGG
>NW_009648464.1:4153-6251 GCF_000708025.1 Charadrius vociferus | reverse complement strand
GATTTACCCAAGCTAAGCAGTCACATGAGTTTTTTCCTCAATCAGCAAAGGTATTGCAGCATCAGTTTGGATTGACGAATGCTGATGCCCGTGGAATAGTTTCCACGTGTGGAGATTGTCAACAGTTTTCAGGAGGACTGGCGAATGGAGTTAATCCTAGAGGCACTGATCCTTTAGAAATTTGGCAGATGGATGTAACGCATGTTCCAGAATTTGGACGACAGAAATTTGTGCATGATTGTGTAGATTGCTTTTCCTTGGCCGTATGGGCTACAGCTCAGACTGGAGAATCTGGTAAGCATGTTCAGCGCCACATGCGTTCTGCAATTGCCGCCTTAGGGGTACCAAGAGAAATCAAAACTGACAATGGCCCTGGTTATATTGCTCGAACCACTCACTCCTCTTTTCAGCTTATTTACATAATTTACATATTTACATATTTACATTTATTTACATTTACATATTTACATAATTTACATAAGAAACGAGGAAATCTCAACCAATCATTAAAGAGAATATCAATGAATATGTATTAATTGTTTGAATACGTAATAATGTGTAAAAGTGGAGATTTTTGAAACTAAGATGTGCTCCTGTTTTGGGATGAGCACCCCATTTCTGTGGATTAATGGAATAAACTTGGAAATACTTCTGCTCTGTGTGTTTTTGGCTTGCACACCGGGTAAAGAACCCAGATTTGGGACAACATCTCTGCATACCTTTCCTTGGCATAAATTATAAATAATCAGGTCTTATCACTCTGAGAGCGAACAGTGTCTGGACAATATGCTGTTATTTTCAGAGAGTTCAGTTAGTTAGAAGAGGCTTAGCTGCAAAGTAAAATTACTGAACAGAAAATTGGTTCTATTTTACCTCAAACCAGGACAACTTCTCTTTCCATTGTTTCTCCTTGACTACCAGGGTGACAGATATCGTTGAGGGTTGGGTCTCTGGTTTAGACATGGTATCTGTTTTTATTTCTTCAGATTCAGAGACTTTCTCTTCCCTTTACAGGTGCTGCATAGTGCTCAGTAGGCATAGACCAGGCCCCCAGCAAAGTGAAAGAAGTTGCGTCTCATTGGCACAGCCAGGACCAGGGCATCCTTTTTTCAAACATTCTTTTTTGATCATTTCATTAGGATCCTGTACTTGTTCAGGGGTGACGTCCCAGACCATCAGAGGTGACAATACTAGCCCATATTCTCCTACACACCTTGCCACCCATAACCACACTTCCTCGGGGCTTATCCCAGTGTGATATTCCTAAACAGTTGGTTAACCTTAGGAAAAGCCGGAAACAGCTTCTTGAGACATACCAATATAAGCATTTTGTTTACTCAAGGATGTTCAAGATTCTGAAGAGTTATAGTAACATGGCAGAAAACATTGACTCTGCAGGAGAAGGGGAAGGTGCCATTTTTTGTTTTCACCACAAATTTGCTCTCGGAGGATGAAAGGGAAAAAGTGTAATTGTTAATTGTCTCCATGAGATGGTTCCCAAAGTACTAGGAAAGCAGCCATGCAGGCCCCAAATACCAGGTTAGGCTCAAGGCCAGTGCTTTTATCATAGATTGCCCAGGCAAAAAACAACCAAGTGCTATACAGCACTGTGGGAAACTTCTTGGAAAACAACGGACACGTACTGAAGGTCAACATGAAGGAAGAAATCATGCGCTGACACTGAAACTACTGCTACTCCCCAGCAGATGCGGAATGTGTATTAATTAAAAGACTGACTTGGCAGAAATAGTAACAAAGTGTAGATAAGTTACAGTTGCATTTAACCAATAATAGTTTGTGTGTATAAGTCTAGAAACCAATGAGCACAAGCCGCAGAGCTAGCCCATGTTGTAGTAAAAAGTATATAATGGTTTAAGTATCTTAATAAAGTGGCTTCAGCATTGATCATATTGGTCTGCGTCTGGGTCCGTCCGTAAATGGCGCCCAACGTGGGGCACGGCGCAATTTCTTATTGAGATTGTCGGCTTGCGATTTAAAGAAGAAGAAGAAGAAGAAACCAGCTGAGACATGAATTGTGGCCACAGAAAAAGAAGAGAAAAAGAAAAAGAAGAAGAAGAAGAAAAAAAAAAGGAGAGCA
>NW_009648464.1:0-1240 GCF_000708025.1 Charadrius vociferus | reverse complement strand
AATCTGTCAGATCAGTCAGAATCGGTGCATAAAAGCATTCAGAGGTTAAAGGAAGGGTTCAAAAAGTTGCAAGTAGATAATGAATGAAATTATTTGAACAATTTGTTATCTGATTGGGGAATTGGTAGATGGTTAGCTGCAATTGTTAAGACAGGATTAATAATATTGATCGTGATTTTTGTTAAGTACTGCTACCCTGCACTGCTTCTTGGGAGGGTAAGTGGAATCACGTATTCCACCTTCTGTTTGGAAGGACAGTATTATTAAAGAAGGGGGAAATGTGGGAAACTTCTTGGAAAACAACGGACACGTACTGAAGGTCAACATGAAGGAAGAAATCGTGCGCTGACACTGAAACTACTGCTACTCCCCAACAGATGCGGAATGTGTATTAATTAAAAGACTGACTTGGCAGAAATAGTAACAAAGTGTAGATAATAAGTTACAGCTGCATTTAACCAATAATAGTTTGTGTGTATAAGTCTAGAAACCAATGAGCACAAGCCGCAGGGCTAGCCCACGTTGTAGTAAAAAGTATATAATGGCTTAAGTATTTTAATAAAGTGGCTTCAGCATTGATCATATTGGTCTGCGTCTGGGTCCCTCTGCACAGCACAGCAAAATGCAAAAGCCAAAAAAAAAAAAAGCCTTTAACAAGCTCTCATATGTGATGTACAGTAAAAAAGGGAGAGTGCATGGATCAGATGAGGAAACAGATAAACCAGTGTTGAGAACAAATGAGTCAACATCATAACCAGCAACTGTTAAACACATATAATTATTATAAGTTCCTTCTAATACGGTCTAGTGAAATCTGTCATTATCTCAAACCCTTTTAGCCCTATCTTGGGCACCAAAAAAGACAGTTGTGGTTTAACCCTGGTAGGCAGCTAAGCAATGCACAGCTGCTCACTCACTCTTCTCTAAAGCAGGATGGGGAAGAGAATCAGAAGGGCAAAAGCGAGAAAACTTGTGGGCTAAGATAAAGAGTTTAAAAAGTAAAAAAAAAAAAAAAAGACACAAAGTTTTATTAGGAAAAAAGAAACAAAGAAAAACAAAACCAAGAAAAATAAGTGATACAAACAAATCTCAAACAATTGCTCACCACCAGCAAACTGATGGCCATCCAGTCCCCAAGAAGTGGCAGCCCTGGCAATCTTACCCTCCATTTTTTCTTGCTGTCAATAACATCTTATGATATGGAAATGCAGATCATTTGACACTGTCCCACATGACACCC
>NW_009648463.1:0-204 GCF_000708025.1 Charadrius vociferus | reverse complement strand
TCTAAAAGTTGAGCTGCCGAACCACCTCGTGGCAACATGCTCAATGCCAGTTTCATTTTTTCATTAGCGTTATCAAAGGCAAGCATATCTAGCATTTTTGCCTTCATCACCTCATCTAGATCAGGATATGTCAAGATAGCGGCGTGCAGATGATCGACAAATTTATCATACGATTCTGTAGTGCCCTGCTTTACCGTCGTAAAA
>NW_009648462.1:0-611 GCF_000708025.1 Charadrius vociferus | reverse complement strand
CCGTGGGGCGATGGGGACACCCCGGGGAGGTGACGGGGACAGCGGTGCCCACCTTGAAGGAGTACTCGAGGCGGACGAGGAAGGGGAAGGTGACCGCCTGCAGGATGCGCTTCTCGTTCAACGTGTGCTCGATCTGCTTCAGCTTCACCACCTGCGGGGACACCCCGGTGTCACCAACGCCACCCCACACCTCGGGGCCAGCCCGTCCCACCCGGCTGGGAATGGTGGGGACATCTGGATGTCCCTCCTCCACTCAACGCGGGGGACACTGGGGTCACCCCAGGATCGAGGACGTTGAGGTGTCAGCAGGTTGGGGACACCAGGGACACCCCACCACCATGGGGACACCACCAGGGACACCCCCCGCCGTGTTGGGGACATGAGGGACACCCCACCACCATGCTGGGGACTACAGGGACACCCCCCGCCGTGTTGGGGACATCAGGGACACCACCCACCGTGTTGGGGACACCAAAATCCCCCCAGACCCGATGCCACCAGTGTCCTCTCATGTTGGGGACACCAAGGGCCCCTCGAGACCAATGACATCAACATGTCCCAATGCCACCAGTTTCCCCCCACGCTGGGGACACCAAAGTCCCCTCAAGACC
>NW_009648461.1:20801-21049 GCF_000708025.1 Charadrius vociferus | reverse complement strand
CTGGGACAGTTGACCCCCCAAACTGGTTTTTGTCCCCCCCCATCCAGTTTTGTCCCCGACGAGAGGGAACCCCCTCCCCCCCGGTGAGTGACTGGGACAAACTGGGACAAACTGGGAGGAGGGTAGGGGCTGTACTGGGAGTGGGAGGGGGTTGGACTGGGATATAGGGGGGGATCATACTGGGAGTGGGGAGGAGTCATACTGGGATATGAGGGGTTCATACTGGGATAAGGGGGGGTCATACTGGG
>NW_009648461.1:18526-19611 GCF_000708025.1 Charadrius vociferus | reverse complement strand
GGGGGGGTCGTTACTGGTTGGGGGTGTCATACTGGTATCTGGGGGGATCATACTGGGATGGGGGGATCGTACTGGGGGCGGGGAGGAGCCTTACTGGGAGCGGTGTGGTCATACTGGGATGGCGGTGGGTGACACTGGGATACGGGGGGGTCCCCCTCTGACCCCTCCCCCCTCTCCGCCAGATGCCACCAGTCCCTTCCAGTATGGTGAGTGGGACGGGGGAGGGGGTGTCCCCGGGGGGGTGACAGAGGTGTCCCCAAGAGGGTGACAGAGGTGTCCCCAAGGGGGGGTGACAAGAGTGTCCCCAAGAAGGTGGCAGTGGTGTCCCCAAGGGGGGGTGACAAGAGTGTCCTCAAGAAGGTGACAGAGATGTCCCCAAGAAGGTGACAGAGGTGTCCCCAAGGGGGGGGTGACAGATGTCCCCAAGAAGGTGACAGAGATGTCCCCAAGGGGGGGTGTGAGAGGTTGTCCCCCGGGGGGTGACAGAGATGTCCCCAAGGGGGGGTGACAAGAGTGTCCCCAAGAAGGTGGCAGTGGTGTCCCCAAGGAAGTGACAGAGGTGTCCCCAGGGGGGTGACAGGGGTGTCCCCAAGAAGGTGACATGGGTGTCCCCCAGGGGGGTGGCAGTGGTGTCCCCAAGGGGGTGACAGAGGTGTCCCCAAGGGGGGGGTGACAGATGTCCCCAAGAAGGTGACAGAGATGTCCCCAAGGGGGGGTGTGAGAGGTTGTCCCCCGGGGGGTGACAGAGATGTCCCCAAGAGTGTGACAGAGGTGTCCCCAAGGGGGGGTGACAACAGTGTCCCCAAGAAGGAGACATGGGTGTCCCCAAGAAGGTGACAGAGGTGTCCCCAAGAGGGTGACATGAGTGTCCCCAAGAAGGTGACAGTTGTGTCCCCAACGGGGTGACAGGGTTGTCCCCAAGAAGGTGACAGAGATGTCCCCAGGGGGGTGGCAGTGGTGTCCCCAAGAAGGTGGCAGTGGTGTCCCCAAGGAGGTGACAGAGATGTCCCCAAGAAGGTGACAGAGGTGTCCCCAAGGGGGGGTGACAAGAGTGTCCTCAAGAAGGTGACATGGGTGTCCCCAAG
>NW_009648461.1:9623-10750 GCF_000708025.1 Charadrius vociferus | reverse complement strand
GTGACAGAGGTGTCCCCAAGGGGGGGGTGACAGATGTCCCCAAGAAGGTGACAGAGATGTCCCCAAGGGGGGGTGTGAGAGGTTGTCCCCCGGGGGGTGACAGAGATGTCCCCAAGAGTGTGACAGAGGTGTCCCCAAGGGGGGGTGACAACAGTGTCCCCAAGAAGGAGACATGGGTGTCCCCAAGAAGGTGACAGAGGTGTCCCCAAGAGGGTGACATGAGTGTCCCCAAGAAGGTGACAGTTGTGTCCCCAACGGGGTGACAGGGTCCCCAAGAAGGTGACATGGGTGTCCCCCAAGAAGGTGACAGAGATGTCCCCAAGAAGGTGACAAGAGTGTCCCCAAGATGGGGTTGAGAGGTTGTCCCCGAAGAGGTGGCAGAGATGTCCCCAAAGGGGGTGACAGAGGTGTCCCCAAGGGGGGTGGCAGTGGTGTCCCCAAGGTGGCATTGAAGGGGTGTCCCCAGAGGGGTGACAAGAGTGTCCCCAAGAAGGTGACATGGGTGTCCCCAAGGTGGGGTTGAGAGGTTGTCCCCAAAGGGGTGGCAAGGTTGTCCCCAGGGCGGGTGGCAGTGGTGTCCCCAAGGGGGTGACAGAGGTGTCCCCAAGGGGGGGGTGTGACAAGAGTGTCCCCAAGAAGGTGACATGGGTGTCCCCAAGGTGGGGTTGAGAGGTTGTCCCCGAAGAGGTGGCAGAGATGTCCCCAAAGGGGGTGACAGAGGTGTCCCCAAGGGGGGTGGCAGTGGTGTCCCCAAGGTGGCATTGAAGGGGTGTCCCCAGAGGGGTGACAAGAGTGTCCCCAAGAAGGTGACATGGGTGTCCCCAAGGTGGGGTTGAGAGGTTGTCCCCAAAGGGGTGGCAAGGTTGTCCCCAGGGCGGGTGGCAGTGGTGTCCCCAAGGGGGTGACAGAGGTGTCCCCAAGGGGGGGGTGTGACAAGAGTGTCCCCAAGAAGGTGACATGGGTGTCCCCAAGGGGGGGTTGAGAGGTTGTCCCCCAGGGGGTGACAGAGATGTCCCCAAGAGTGTGACAGAGGTATCCCCAAGGGGGGGGGTGACAGAGATGTCCCCAAGAAGGTGGCAGTGGTGTCCCCAAGGGGGGGGGTGACAGATGTCCCCAAGAAGGTGACA
>NW_009648461.1:7883-9187 GCF_000708025.1 Charadrius vociferus | reverse complement strand
CTCCCCTTGTCACCCGGAGGTGTCCCCCATCAGCCGGAGGTGTCCCCGCGTCACCTGAGGGTGTCCCCCATCACCCGGAGTTGTCCCCACGTCACCTGGAGGTGTCCCCGTGTCACCTGGGGGTTTCCCCGTGTCACCTGGAGGTTGTCCCCAAGAAGGTGACATGGGTGTCCCCAAGGTGGGGTGTCCCCACGTCACCTGGAGGTGTCCCCGTGTCACCCGGAGGTCTCCCCACATCACCCAGAGGTGTCTCCGTGTCACCTGGAGGTGTCCCCCATCAGCCGGAGGTGTCCCCGCGTCACCTGAGGGTGTCCCCCATCACCCGGAGTTGTCCCCACGTCACCTGGAGGTGTCCCCGTGTCACCCGGAGGTCTCCCCACATCACCCGGAGGTGTCTCCGTGTCACCTGGAGGTGTCCCCACATCACCCAGAGGTGTCCCACATCACCTGGGGGTGTCCCCACATCACCCGGAGGTGTCCCACATCACCCAGGGGTGTCCCCGCGTCACCTGGAGGTGTCCCCACATCACCTGGGGGTGTCCAACGTCACCTGGAGGTGTCCCCGTGTCACCCGGAGGTCTCCCCACATCACCCAGAGGTGTCTCCGTGTCACCTGGAGGTGTCCCCACATCACCCGGAGGTGTCCCACATCACCCAGGGGTGTCCCCGCGTCACCTGGAGGTGTCCCCACATCACCTGGGGGTGTCCAACGTCACCTGGAGGTGTCCCTGTGTCACCCGGAGGTGTCCCCTATTACCCGGAGGTGTCCCCACGTCACCCAGAGGTGTCCCCATGTCACCCGGAGGTGTCCCCCATCACCCGGAGGTGTCCCCACATCACCCGGGGGTGTCCCCGTGTCACCCGGAGGTGTCCCCGTGTCACCCGGGGGTGTCCCCCATCAGCCGGAGGTGTCCCCACATCACCCGGAGGTGTCCCCACATCACCCGGAGGTGTCCCACATCACCCGGGGGTGTCCCCGTGTCACCCAGAGGTGTCCCCATGTCACCCAAAGGTGGGGGGGGTGACATGTCCTATCCCGTCCCCCCGGGCCACCTCCAGCAATTGTCACCTCTTTTGTCCCCTGCCAGGCGGGAAGTGCAAGTGCCGGAGCAAAGCCAGGTGGGACGTTGGGGACATTGGGGGGACATTGGGGACATTGGGGGGACGTGGGGACGTTGGGGGTATATGGGGACATGGGGGACATTGGGGGGACGTGGTGGGACAGGGACATGGGGGACATTGGGGACATTGGGGACATGGTGGGACAAGGGGGGACATGGTGGGATGGGGACATGGGGGGTATA
>NW_009648461.1:0-7356 GCF_000708025.1 Charadrius vociferus | reverse complement strand
GGGACACCGGGGTGTCCTGGTGACCCCCGACCCTTCGTGTCTCCCCCCCCCCGGTCCCTCCGCAGGAGCCACCAACAAGTGCTGAGATGTCCCCAAATGTCCCCACCCCCTGAGGCGGGGGCAGCCCCGGTGACACGCAGAGGGGAGAGGAACAGGTTTATTTTGGGGCAAAAAACCCCAAAAAAAGAGAAAAAAAGGGGAAATTCATTAAAAAAAGTGTTAAAAAAGCGCTATTTTTGGTTATTTGGGGAGATGTCCCCTGTGGTGGCATCAAGGGGGACAAGGAGGTGGCAGAGGGACAAAGGGCCAACGGTGGCACCGGGGATGAGGTTGGGTGGGTGGTGACACCCGGAGGGGACAGGGTGGCATGGGGACGGTGGTGGCCTTGGGGACAGTGGGTAGGTGGTGGCAGCAGGAGGTGACAAGGTGAGGTGGGGACGTTGGGTTGGTGGTGGCCTTGGGGACAGCGGGTAGGTGGCGGCAGCAGGAGGTGACAAGGTGAGATGGGGCCAATGGTCACAATGGGGACAGGGGTGGCTTTGGGGACATTGGATAGATGGTGGCACCAGGAGGTGACAAGGTGAGGTGGGGACATTGGGTTGGCGGTGGCCTTGGGGACATCAGACGGATGGTGGCACCAGGAGGTGACAAGGTGAGGTGGGGACATTGGGTTGGCGGTGGCCTTGGGGACATCAGGCAGATGGTGGCAGCAGGAGGTGACGAGGTGAGGTGGGGGCATTGGGTTGGTGGTGGCCTTGGGGACATCAGGTACATGGTGGCAGCAGGAGGGGACGAGGTGAGGTGGGGACGTTGGGTTGGTGGTGGCCTTGGGGACATCAGGTACATGGTGGCAGCAGGAGGGGACGAGGTGAGGTGGGGACGTTGGGTTGGTGGTGGCCTTGGGGACATCAGGTACATGGTGGCAGCAGGAGGGGACGAGGTGAGGTGGGGACGTTGGGTTGGTGGTGGCCTTGGGGACATCAGGTACATGGTGGCAGCAGGAGGGGACGAGGTGAGGTGGGGACGTTGGGTTGGTGGTGGCCTTGGGGACATCAGGTAGGTGGCAGCAGCAGGAGGTGACACGGTGACATGTGGCCAATGGCCACAATGAGGACAGGGGTGGCTTTGGGGACATTGGGTAGATGGTGGCACCAGGAGGTGAGACGGTGAGGTGGGGACATTGGGTTGGTGGTGGCCTTGGGGACATCAGGTGAGACCTGGAGGTGACAAGGTGAGGTGCAGCCACTGGTGACATTGGGTTGGTGGTGGCCTTGGGGACAGCGGGCAGGTGGTGGCAGGCGCATCAGGTGGCACCAGGAGGTGACAAGGTGAGGTGAGGACGTTGGGTTGGTGGTGGCCTTGGGGACAGCAGGTGAGACCTGGAGGTGACAAGGTGAGGTGCAGCCAATGGTGACATTGAGTTGGTGGTGGCCTTGGGGACATCAGGCAGATGGTGGCAGCAGGAGGTGACAAGGTGAGGTGGGGACTTTGGGTTGGGGGTGGCCTTGGGGACATCAGGTACGTGGTGGCACCAGAAGGTGACAAGGTGAGGTGAGACCAATGGTGACGTTGGGGTGGCGGTGGCCTTGGGGACATCAGGCAGATGGTGGGAGCAGGAGGTGACATGGTGAAGTGTGACCAATGGTGATGCTGGGGTGGCGGTGGCCTTGGGGACATCAGGTGGGAGCAGGAGGTGACACGGTGAGGTGTGACCAATGGTGACGTTGGGGTGGCGGTGGCCTTGGGGACATCAGGTGGGACCAGGAGGTGACACGGTGAGGTGGGGCGAGTGGTGACATTGGGGACAGGGGTGGCACGGCGCTAATGGTGATGCTGGGGACACTGGGAGGGGACAGGAGTGACGGGAGATGGTGACCCCAGCAGGGGACAAGGGGACATGGTGGCAGTTGACATCCCCACGTCCTCGGTGACACGGTGGCCGGTGTCCCCATGTCCCTCCGGCGCCCGGCTCCACGGTGAGGTGACACCATGGTTGACGTCTCCGTGTCCCCCGTGTCCCTCAGCTGCCACGGCCGGGGGGATGTGACAGCTGGTGGCCACGTCCCTCAGGTGTCCCCGTCCACAGTGACGTCCCGGTTGGTGTCCCCGTGTCCCAGGTCCGTGATGTCCCCGTGTCCTTCAGGCTTCCATGTCCATGGTGACGTGGTGACCACCGTTCTCCTGTCCCCGTGTCCCTCAGGTGCCCACGGCCCCGGTGACACCACGGCCGATGTCCCCATGTCCTCCAGGCGCAGAGGTCCCCGGTGACACGATGACCAACGTCCCCGTGTCCTTCAGGCGCCCAAGTCCACGGGACCTGGTGCTTCATGTCCCCATGTCCCTCCGGTGCCCACCTCCATGGTGACATCACGGCCACGTGCCAGTGTCCCTCAGACCCCCAGTGACACCATGACCGATGTCCCCAAGGTGCCCACCTCCATGGTGACATCACGGCCATGTGCCAGCGTCCCTCAGACCCCCAGTGACACCATGACCGATGTCCCCATGTCCCCAAGGTGCCCACCTCCATGGTGACATCACATCCACTGTCCCCATGTCCTTCAGCTCCTCCCCTCCACGCTGTGACATCCGATGTCCCCACGTCCCCAGGTCCCCACCTCCATGGTGACATCACGGCCAATGTCCCCATGTCCTTCAGCCCCTCACCTCCACGCCGTGACCTTTGGTGTCCCCCGGCTCCACCCCGCCGTGACGCTCCACGTCCCTCCGCCATCACCCCCCGTTGTCCCCTTCGGGCCACCCTTCAAGCCCCCAAGTCCACGGTGACGTGGCGGTAGATCTGGGTGGTCCCCTTGAAGCTGGAGGCCACCAGGAAGTGACGGTGACCCACGGCGAGGGGGGCGAAGGCGCGGGGGGTGGGGGTCAGGAGCTCCTGGACGGGTTCCAGGTGGCCACCGGGTCCCAGACGGTAGACGCGACTCGGGGCGTAGTCGTTGCCCAAAATCACGTAGCGTTGACCACCCAACGTCAACGGTTGGAAGACCAAAGAACCGCGCGCCGGGACCTCCTGCACCTCCCGGAACATGGAACCTTCCCACCGCATCACCTGGAAGGAGAGAATCATGGGAAGAAGGTGGGGTTGGGTGGTGGGCGTCATGGAGAAGGTTGGGTTGGGTGGTGGGCGTCATGGAGAAGGGTGGGTTGGGTGGTGGGCATCTCCCAAAGGTTTGGTTGGGCTGCGATCACCATGGGAAGTGTTGAGTTGGGTGGTGGGCATCATGGGAGGGGTTGGGTTGGGTGGTGGGCATCTCCAAAAGGTTTGGTGGGGCTGCAATCACCATGGGAAGGGTTGGAATCAACATGGGAAGGGTTGGGATGGGTGGTGGGCGTCATGGGAGGGGTTGAGTGGGGTGGTGGGCATCACAGAGAAGGTTGGGTTGGGTGGTGGGCATCTCCAAAAGGTTTGGTTGGGCTGCGATCACCATGGGAAGGGTTGGGTGGGGTGGTGGGCATCATGGAGAAGGTTGGACCCATGAAACTGGTGGCCCCCCCATGAACATGTGATGGTGACAGACCCCGAGGGACCCATGATGCTGGTGGCCCCCCCATGAACATGTGACAGTGACGGACCACCAAGGACCCCTGATGCTGGTGGCCCCCCATGAGCAAGTGTCGGTGATGGACCCCATGGACCCATGATGCTGGTGGCCCCCCATGAGCAAGTGTCGGTGATGGACCCCATGGACCCATGATGCTGGTGGCCCCCCATGAGCAAGTGTCGGTGATGGACCCCATGGACCCATGATGCTGGTGGCCCCCCATGAGCAAGTGTCGGTGATGGACCCCATGGACCCATGATGCTGGTGGCCCCCCATGAGCAAGTGTCGGTGATGGACCCCATGGACCCATGATGCTGGTGGCCCCCCATGAGCAAGTGTCGGTGATGGACCCCATGGACCCATGATGCTGGTGGCCCCCCATGAGCAAGTGTCGGTGATGGACCCCATGGACCCATGATGCTGGTGGCCCCCCATGAGCAAGTGTCGGTGATGGACCCCATGGACCCATGATGCTGGTGGCCCCCCATGAGCAAGTGTCGGTGATGGACCCCATGGACCCATGATGCTGGTGGCCCCCCATGAGCACGTGACGGTGATGGATCGGGGACATTGGGGACGTTGGGGTGATGGGGACAACTATATGGGGACATCGGAGACATCGGGGTTGGGGTGGTGGTGATGACCCCATGGGGACATCGGGGACATTGGGGTTGGGGTGGTGGTGATGACCCTATGGGGACGTCGGGGACATTGGGGACGTTGGGGTGATGGGGACAACTATATGGGGACATCGGAGACATCGGGGTTGGGGTGGTGGTGATGACCCCATGGGGACATCGGGGACATTGGGGTTGGGGTGGTGGTGATGACCCTATGGGGACGTCGGGGACATTGGGGACGTTGGGGTGATGGGGACAACTATATGGGGACATCGGAGACATCGGGGTTGGGGTGGTGGTGATGACCCCATGGGGACATCGGGGACATTGGGGTTGGGGTGGTGGTGATGACCCTATGGGGACGTCGGGGACATTGGGGACGTTGGGGTGATGGGGACAACTATATGGGGACATCGGAGACATCGGGGTTGGGGTGGTGGTGATGACCCCATGGGGACATCGGGGACATTGGGGTTGGGGTGGTGGTGATGACCCTATGGGGACGTCGGGGACATTGGGGACGTTGGGGTGATGGGGACAACTATATGGGGACATCGGAGACATCGGGGTTGGGGTGGTGGTGATGACCCCATGGGGACATCGGGGACATTGGGGTTGGGGTGGTGGTGATGACCCTATGGGGACGTCGGGGACATTGGGGACGTTGGGGTGATGGGGACAACTATATGGGGACATCGGAGACATCGGGGTTGGGGTGGTGGTGATGACCCCATGGGGACATCGGGGACATTGGGGTTGGGGTGGTGGTGATGACCCTATGGGGACGTCGGGGACATTGGGGACGTTGGGGTGATGGGGACAACTATATGGGGACATCGGAGACATCGGGGTTGGGGTGGTGGTGATGACCCCATGGGGACATCGGGGACATTGGGGTTGGGGTGGTGGTGATGACCCTATGGGGACGTCGGGGACATTGGGGACGTTGGGGTGATGGGGACAACTATATGGGGACATCGGAGACATCGGGGTTGGGGTGGTGGTGATGACCCCATGGGGACATCGGGGACATTGGGGTTGGGGTGGTGGTGATGACCCTATGGGGACGTCGGGGACATTGGGGACGTTGGGGTGATGGGGACAACTATATGGGGACATCGGAGACATCGGGGTTGGGGTGGTGGTGATGACCCCATGGGGACATCGGGGACATTGGGGTTGGGGTGGTGGTGATGACCCTATGGGGACGTCGGGGACATTGGGGACGTTGGGGTGATGGGGACAACTATATGGGGACATCGGAGACATCGGGGTTGGGGTGGTGGTGATGACCCCATGGGGACATCGGGGACATTGGGGTTGGGGTGGTGGTGATGACCCTATGGGGACGTCGGGGACATTGGGGACGTTGGGGTGATGGGGACAACTATATGGGGACATCGGAGACATCGGGGTTGGGGTGGTGGTGATGACCCCATGGGGACATCGGGGACATTGGGGTTGGGGTGGTGGTGATGACCCTATGGGGACGTCGGGGACATTGGGGACGTTGGGGTGATGGGGACAACTATATGGGGACATCGGAGACATCGGGGTTGGGGTGGTGGTGATGACCCCATGGGGACATCGGGGACATTGGGGTTGGGGTGGTGGTGATGACCCTATGGGGACGTCGGGGACATTGGGGACGTTGGGGTGATGGGGACAACTATATGGGGACATCGGAGACATCGGGGTTGGGGTGGTGGTGATGACCCCATGGGGACATCGGGGACATTGGGGTTGGGGTGGTGGTGATGACCCTATGGGGACGTCGGGGACATTGGGGACGTTGGGGTGATGGGGACAACTATATGGGGACATCGGAGACATCGGGGTTGGGGTGGTGGTGATGACCCCATGGGGACATCGGGGACATTGGGGTTGGGGTGGTGGTGATGACCCTATGGGGACGTCGGGGACATTGGGGACGTTGGGGTGATGGGGACAACTATATGGGGACATCGGAGACATCGGGGTTGGGGTGGTGGTGATGACCCCATGGGGACATCGGGGACATTGGGGTTGGGGTGGTGGTGATGACCCTATGGGGACGTCGGGGACATTGGGGACGTTGGGGTGATGGGGACAACTATATGGGGACATCGGAGACATCGGGGTTGGGGTGGTGGTGATGACCCCATGGGGACATCGGGGACATTGGGGTTGGGGTGGTGGTGATGACCCTATGGGGACGTCGGGGACATTGGGGACGTTGGGGTGATGGGGACAACTATATGGGGACATCGGAGACATCGGGGTTGGGGTGGTGGTGATGACCCCATGGGGACATCGGGGACATTGGGGTTGGGGTGGTGGTGATGACCCTATGGGGACGTCGGGGACATTGGGGACGTTGGGGTGATGGGGACAACTATATGGGGACATCGGAGACATCGGGGTTGGGGTGGTGGTGATGACCCCATGGGGACATCGGGGACATTGGGGTTGGGGTGGTGGTGATGACCCTATGGGGACGTCGGGGACATTGGGGACGTTGGGGTGATGGGGACAACTATATGGGGACATCGGAGACATCGGGGTTGGGGTGGTGGTGATGACCCCATGGGGACATCGGGGACATTGGGGTTGGGGTGGTGGTGATGACCCTATGGGGACGTCGGGGACATTGGGGACGTTGGGGTGATGGGGACAACTATATGGGGACATCGGAGACATCGGGGTTGGGGTGGTGGTGATGACCCCATGGGGACATCGGGGACATTGGGGTTGGGGTGGTGGTGATGACCCTATGGGGACGTCGGGGACATTGGGGACGTTGGGGTGATGGGGACAACTATATGGGGACATCGGAGACATCGGGGTTGGGGTGGTGGTGATGACCCCATGGGGACATCGGGGACATCGGGATGGGGACAGCTCTGTTGGGACATTGGGGTTGGGGTGGTGGTGATGACGCTATGGGGACATCAGGGACACCGGGGTTGGGGACAACTCTATGGGGACATCGGGGACATCGGGGTTGGGGTGGTGGTGACGACCCTATGGGGACACTGGGGACATCAGGGACATCAGGGTTGGGGACATCTCTATGGGGACATTGGGGTCCCCAACGCTCCTCAAGGACATTTTTGAGGTCCCTCAGCCCATTTTTGGTGTCCTTCACACTATTTTTGAGGTTCCTCCACCCATTTCTGAGGTCCCTCAGCCCATTT
>NW_009648460.1:0-810 GCF_000708025.1 Charadrius vociferus | reverse complement strand
CTGGGACCAGTACAGCACTGCAACCAGTACAGCACTGCGACCAGTAGCCTCACCCCACTGGGACCAGTACAGCACTGCGACCAGCACTGGGACCAGTAGCCTGACCCCACTGGGACCAGTACAGCACTGGAACCAGTAGCCTGACCGCACTGGGACTAGGACTGCACTGGGACCAGTAGCCTCACCCCACTGGGACCAGTACAGCACTGGGACCAGCAGCCTGACTGCACTGGGACCAGTATCATACTGGGACCAGCACCGGGACTGGGACTCTGCTGGGAGCCACAACGGGACCCGCACCAGCACTGTACTGGGACCATGCTGGGATCGGGACTGGGACCAGTACCAGCACCGTACTGGAGCTGTACCAGGACCAGTACTGGCACTGGGACTGTGCCCATACCCACACCCAGAACATACTGGGACCAGCACTGTACTGGGACCAGTAACAGGGACTGGGACCAGAACTGGAACTGGGAGTAGGACTGGGACCAGTACCCCCCCCCACTGGAACCAGTACTGTGATCCAGATTTGAACTGGGACCAGAACCAGAACTGGGAGCTGGACTGGACCAGTGCCCCCCGCACTGGGACCAGAACTGGAACTGGGATCCAGACCAGGACCCAGACTGGGAGCGGGACCCCCCAACTGGGACCAGTACTGGGACCCAGACCTGAACTGGGACCAGAACCAGAACTGGGAGCAGGACTGGGACCAGTACCCCCCCACTGGGACCAGTACTGGACCAGTTCTGAACTGGGATCCAAACTGGGACCAGTACTGGGACCAGAACTGGAACGGGGAGCCGG
>NW_009648459.1:26860-29956 GCF_000708025.1 Charadrius vociferus | reverse complement strand
GTTTGTGTGAGAACCCCTTGTAATTTTATGTTCATAGACGATGACGTTAGTGTAGATACAAGTAATCACTCAAATATTTGTGTTTGTAACTTTACGAGAATTATGGGATGTGACTTCAATTACTTAGCTCCTGTTACGTCTTGATCTAATTACACCTTGAGCATGGGAATCCTCAACAGAACACTTCACCCTGTTGTTGTCTTACTAACCCTCACTACCTTGTGCTTTATCTTGACAATCACACTGTATGTTAAACTTTGGATTATGATGAAACACTTAACTCATTTGATATCCCCACAACATGTGTATGTACTCGATAGTCCTCACCTCATTAACATATGTGATACCCCCAATTCCTTTACAATTTCATGAAGCTTGAGTGATTATAGTCACTGGGTGGATTATGTGGGATAATTGCTGGAAGTGACTTAGAAATTAAGTTATATTCACATTTTGAAGAAAAGTACAGCATCGATGAAACTTCCAGGGACAGAGTGCAGCTGGTGTGCAAAGGATACATTTCACAAAGGCTCCCGAGGCAACCTTAGATGTTAATGACATTGGGGGAGTCCGGTGTGCTAACTCTAAGAAGAATAACGGTGCGGAGGATGGAGCAGAGTGGAGACACTGCGGCCAAACTCTGTGATAAAATGAGAACTTGAGGGTCAAATGGAACCCTTGAAGGTCTTGTGGAACTGATAAGCTGCCTAATTGTTACCCCAAGCCAATGATCTGTCATTTTTTGAAAAATGCTATCCTTTGGGTGAACTTTGCTCATTATAATGTCATTATAATACCAAAACACACCTCCATCCCAAAAGCCTCCCACCTCCAAGGTGCGACCACTCCTCACGGAGTCTGACTATACCTTTAAATTGAAGTGAGAAAATTTTACACCGATCATAACAAAAGTCTGTATGACTAGAGTCCCTCAAGGTCCACCTGAAAGGCAGAAAAATAGTATAAAAATAGCTTAAGAGAGGAAGGATGCCAGGGAAGATACCATCGAGGTCAGGGAAATACCATCCTCAGCATGCAAAAGACAGAAGCGAGAGTGATAGCTACTTTGGCTTTGCGATCGTTGGCATAAAACAAAAAAGGGGGAAATGTAGCAGCACTTTGGAATGAAAGGCAGATAGCAGCATCACAGATGGGCCTGAGAAGCGGTTAACGAGCCTGAGAAGCAGTTAACAGGCCTGAGAAACAGTTAATGAAGACATAATAAGAAGTAGAACTGGATCTCAGCCAGACCATAACAGGAGTTCAAAAAGTACACAGCTCTTTGCGTGTGTGTGTGTGTGTGTGTATGGGAAAAGAGCATGACCAGAACACTGGTTGTGCAGGATTGGATGTTGTGAGGAACAAAGAGTGCAAAGGATGTAAACAACCTGTTTGGCTGCATAGTTGAGATCCATATATGTAATTATATAATAGCTGCACATGCTAATAAACTTTGTCTTGGTTCACAACACTGAGCCCGTGCATTCAGCCCGCGGCAATTGTATTTGAGGCACTAATTCACTATTAATCTTAAATAATGCTTTATGGAATTATTAAAAGATGTGAAAAGATAGAAGAAAAGCATTGCCCTTACCATGCAGTATATTAAATATCAGATTCTCATGACTTTTCCAGAGGGAATCATGTAATACCTTGAGCTTAGTTTCGGATATCTATTACTTAAGGTACAATAGATCAAATCTGAAAAAAATTAGCTTAAACAAAATGGATTTTGACCCCACAGCGTTCCACAAGGGAGACTGTAAAATGAGAAAGGCACACAATCCTGAGGAACTCACAGGCACTTCTTCCTTTCTGAGAAAGACAGCAGTTCCAAGGAGCTGCCAAAACATGGTCACTTTGCTGCTGTCTGTAAGCTCACTGGAAAATGGACTGTATTACTGTATGTACAGTGCCTGGCATAATGGCATAATTTGCTAACAACTAGTTATCATTATACCAATATATATCACGTGAACTATATAAATTTTCTTGTGTTTAGCTAAGAATGTGTTATTATTTAAAACAGTCATTATGCCAATCTATATCATGTGAACAAATTACATTTTCTATTATATTGGCTAATCATGTGTTATTGTTTGAAATAAATCTTGATTATTTTAGCTTTATTCAAGCTTTTCTTTAGTCTGCCATATCTTTAGTTCTAAAATGAACTGTGGGATTTTTTAAAGTTCACTTTATGTGTTTTCTTCCCAGTCCCTTGAGAGAAACACAATTCCTTTCCCATGTGAAGAAATTTAACACCAAGTTTAAGTTTCTGAAAGAAATTAAGACACAACGTGGTGCTTTTTTGAACACAGCTTTTGACTTAGTTTGGGCAGAGTATCCTGGAAGAAGGTTCAAAATATACTCTCTTCTGGCAAAGAATCTAAAGTTTCTGCTTTTTTTATCTCTTTACAAATTCTTTTAGTAATCTAAATGGCCAAAAGATTAAGACAACAAAAGTGTCATTGATGTCATTTTAGATAAAGAAAACTGCTCTTTATGATTAATATTGATGTACAGTAGAAAATTAAGAAAGCAAGTTTAAATGGATATGAAATCTGTGTTTTAAAAAGAAATACATGTTAGAATGTGAATATCATAGGACCATACTTTGTTCTCAGGTGTGGAATATATTCATATTTTGATTCCTTTAATTCCACTAAAACCCAGGTTTGCTCCACCAAGTCTTTGTCGCGACGGAGGGAAGAGAGGCGCACTCAATGTGAGTGATCAGCAAGCTTCGTTTATTGAATGGCACAGCTGTCTTTTATACTTTGCATAACACAGCTGTCTTTATACTCTGCTATAATTAGCTACTACATGTGCCATATATACACTGCTATAATTAGCTAATACATGTTCCATAATACAGCATTCTGATTGGTTCATCACTCCAGCCCTTAGCTCCTTATCTGCGGTTAGCTACCTCTTCTCCCATGCAGCTACTCCCTCTTTTCCCATGCCTGAGTGCCCACAGGCTTCTCATTACTGTGTAACGGCTGCAGTCAGGGTCAGGGTGTCCTTGCCAGCTAGCAATCACAGGAGCTGAGTCCGATGTTTCTCAAGCTCCTGCTCAGCCAGCTGGATCAT